>NW_026779218.1:917500-1065426 GCF_030144855.1 Hypanus sabinus
GTGTGGTATTTAAATGATGTCAGAACATAAAATAGTTTAACTGAGTATTAGGGAGAATATCTGCAGCAATCTAAAGTACAGCGGGAATGATGAGAAGAAGCAATAATGCGTTGCATGAGAAAGTGTCCGGCATGAAGAGAAAATATTCACCTTAAGGGAGAACTTGATCACTTACAAGGAGAGTGGGCGCGAGGAGCGTGGATAATGATGCATTTGTATCAGTTGCAGATAGCATCCGGGGGGAGAGGAGGGAGGGAGTGTGATTGATATGTTCATGGCCTAACGTCGAAGGAGATGAGTTATAAAGCTCTCATTACATAAATGTGCAATTCAACTCTTTGAGTGATTATGCAGAAAGATTCAGAAAGTTTGAATTTAATAACTTCTGTGCTATTTCCGTTTCAGTTAACTGAGCATTGCACTGTCTGAGAAAAATGGACTGTAGGCCACGAAATTACCATTCACCCCTCGTATTGTAGAACAGTGTGAGTGATGAGAAGCATTGTAGCAAGTAGCAAAATGGGATTGGTAAAAATTGCACTGATTTAAACACACTATGAATGTTAGTCCTAAATCATTATTGCAAAAGAAACATGATCATACTGAACTGATATAGACAAATGCTCACCGGTGAGCAGTACACTGTATAGGTACCGCAGATGAAAGGACATTGATTTCTGTAGGAACTTATCATTAGGTCATAACACAAAGCAGCCTTTATAAATTTCAGAATTACATTCTTTACAGTCGACTTTGCGGCAAGTACAAGATAAAAAACCGGCAAGTGAAGAATTAAAGTGCCAACCAAATGCAACCAGGCAAGCGACAAGCACTCAACCACATTTTCGTCAGAACTATGAATGGTTTTCCAAGGGACACAATAAATAAACAGTATATCGAGATATGTTACAGTCAAAAGTCAGATATATTTGGTGACGACAGTTAGTGTCCCGCAGCACCGATGCATCTAGAAAGTCTTTGACATTGTTTTATTCCACTATCCTAACACACAGTGAGGAACTGAGATTGATTAAAAAGTTTTAGAGTGTGCAGAACAAAGTACAATTGTGAAATTATAAGGGAGGTAACACATTAAAGGAATGTACCTTTAAGGCGATAAAGGCGATAGATCCGGATTATGCTGAGGCAATGTTCCCAGTACGGTGTGCAAACCTATTCATTCAGGGGTGGTATTGGGGATTATTAAGCCTACTATCATGCAACAAAACGTTCATTTACTGTAAATTCCGGTGTATAAGCCGAAAATATGGCCCGCATTTTTTCTCCTAAAATTAGGGGTAGGCTAAGATATAGGGTGAGAGCTTTGGAAAAACGAATATACGGAAGTTCGTATTTATTGGCTGTTTTTGAGTCATTTTGGTTCCACTGTCGACGCTTGAATTTTTTTTTGTTTGTTTAAACTCATATCCAGTGGCTGGAGCGCGGAGATCAAACCACCGGGGATGACTGCAATGTCCGTATTTTCAGGTTTTATATGATGGTTTTGTCTCAACTGACAAGTGCACACTGAACATGTTCCACACAGGTAACGAATTTTCTTTCCTGAAACCTTTGGGACGTCGACGCCACACCTCTTTAACTCACTTCAAACAACCCGCTGTGTCCATCTAGCAGTGATCTTGAACGTAAACAACAACACCCCGCCGGAATTTTCTGAGCAATCTTTGATTTTTGTCTCAACACAAGATCACGTCTATTCATAAACCGGGTGTACCAACTTCGCGTAGCTTTGAATTTTTCGCTGACCTCGCGGTGTTTTTCGCCCCATTTCAACGTTTAAACTTGAATCATTTCTCCGGTATCAATGTATCCGGATGATCGCTGGTGATTCAAACACTCTAAAACTTTTTCTTCCAGTTCTGGCCACTGGCATGTTTTCCTGCAGTTTGCACATTTCATCTTTGTCATTTCCCTCAGCGTGTCCTCTGCCTGTTTCCACTCTCTCACTCTCTCTCGTTTACACTAAACTTCTTAGCAGTTGCAGAATTATTCGGTCCTTTGGCAAAATCAACAACCTTCAGCTTGAAGCCAGCATCATATTGCATTCGCTTTAGTCTTTTGTACATGGCGGCAGCATACTCAATACTGCGTCGACGTACTGATCCCGCCACCCCGTGTTATGTTTTAACGAGATTACGATGGGCGCTAAATGGTTTCGCGGGGTGAGGAGTGCATTTCAAAGGCTTCTTTAACATTGGAAACCTAATCCAAAAATCCCCCCCCCCCGATGTATTTATTACCAAATCGCCTATAATGTTCTACATTGTGTACGCCTGTTTTCTTAGAAGAGACTGGGTCACGGAATTTCCAGGGAAAAGAAGAGGACGGCCGTAGCGATAGGGGACTCAATAGTCACCGGTTCAGACAGGCGTTACTGTGGACGCAGGAAAGAAACTCGGATGGTAGTTTGCCTCGCAGGTGTCTGGGTCCGGGAGGATTCTGATCGTGTCCAAGATACCCTGCGGTGGGAGGGAGAACAGACAGAGGTCGTGGTACATATTAGGACCATTGGCATAGGTAGGAAAAGGGAAGAGGTCCTGAAAGAAGACTACAGGGAGTTAAGAAGGAAGTTGAAAAGCACGACCTCAAATGTAGTAATCTCAGGATTACTGCTTATGCCACGCGACAGTGAGAATAGGAATAGAGTGATATGGAGGATAAATGCGTGGCTGAGGGATTGGAACAGGGGGCAGGTATTCAGGTTTCTCGATCATTAGTACCTCTTTTGGGGCGGGTATGACGTGCACAAAAAGGACGGATTGCACTTGAATCCCGGGGGACTAATATTCTGGCCGGCAGGTTTAATAGTGCTGTTGGGGAGGGTTTAAACTAATTTCGGAGGGGAGTGGGAATCAGAATGTGAGTGCAGGGATTCAGGTAGGAGGACAAGGGCATGATGCCGAGAGGTCTGAGTTGATGAGGATGGAAAGGCAGGGGACAGAACATAATTGTAGCCAGTTAAAGGGGTTGCAATGCGTCTATTTCAATGCTAGGAGTATTAGGAACAAGGAGAATGAACTTACAGCATGGATTAGTACGTGGAACTACGATGTTGCGGCCGTTACTCAAACGTGTGAAGGAAGGGCAGGATTGGATGATGCAGGTCCCTGGGTCCAGGTGTTTTACAAGGAATACAATGGAAGGTAGAAAAGGGGGAGTGTCATTGCTGGTCAAGGATAGCATCACAACTATAGAAAGGGAGGACGCTGCAGGGTGAGTGTCCACGAAGACGGTCAGGGTGGACTTCAGAAATAAGAAGGGATCAATCACTGCGCTGGGTGTAGTCTATAGGCCCCCAAATAGCCCTCTGGAAACCGAGGATCAGATAAGCAGGCAGATTTTTGAATGGTGCCGGATATACACGGTAGTAGTTATGGGTGATTTCAACTTCCATCATATTGACTGCCACATCCTGAGTGCAAGGGGGATGGATGGGGCTGAATTTGGGAAGTGTGTTTCAGAAGGATACATGTCACAATATGTGGACCGACCGTCAAGGGGATGAGCTATAATCTAGTTCTGGGTAATGAACCTGGTCAGGTGACAGACCTCTTGTTGGGGGATCTTTGTAGTGCGAGTAAGCACAACTCCCAAAGCTTCAGTATAGCTATGGAAAGGGATAAAATCAGACGAAATGGTAAATTGCTTAACTGGGGAAGGACTAACTTCGAAGGGATGAGGCAGGGACTAGCGAGAGTAAATTGGAACCTGATGTTCAAAGGGGAAAGCACAGAAGTAATGTGGGAGAAATTTAGGGATCACTTGAGCTGGGTTCAGGATCGGTTGGTCCCACTGAGTCAAGGACAAAATGGTAGGAAAAGGAGACCGTGACTACGAAACATGTGAGGCAACTCGTCAAGAGGGAGAAGGAAGCAGATATAAGAAGCAGGAAGTTGGAGCAGATTGTGAGAAATATAGGTTAGCCAGGAAGGAGCTAAGGAAAGGACTTAAGAGAGCTCGAAGTGGGCATGAGAAGGGCTTGACATGCAGGATTAAGGAGATCCCCAAGGCGTTCTTTGCGTCTGCGAAGAATAGGAGAATGACGGAACGAAGGTAGGACCGCTAAAGGATAAAGAGGCAACATGTGCCTGGAGGCGGAGACGGTTGGGGAGGTCCTAAATGAATATATTGCTTCAGTATTCACGAGTGAAAAGGATCTTGATCAGGATGAGGTCGCAGTAGAGCGGGCCTGTGTGCTGGACAATTTGGAGATTAAGGAAGAAATAGTGCTGGATCTTCGTAAAAACATTAATATAGATTGTTCCCCAGGGCCGGATATGATATAACCCAAAATGTTGTGGGAATTGATAGAAGAGGTCGCAGGAGCATTAGCTATGATCTCTTGAATCCTCTTTGGCTGCAGAGGAAATAACAGAGGACTGGAGAATGGCAAATGTATTTCCCTTGTTTAAATAAAAAAAGTTAGTAGGGAGAGTCTTACGTCAGTGGTATGCAAACTACTGTAGAGGATTCTTAAGGATAGGATCTACGAGCATTTGGAGAAGTTCATTCTACTCATAGATAGTCAACATGGCTTTATGAAGGGCGGATCGTGCCTTAGGATCCTGATTGAATGTTTTGAAGAGGTAAAAAAATAAATTGATGAGGGTATAGCAGTGGATGTGGTCTACATGGACTCTAGCAAAGCATTTGACAAGCTCCCTCATCCCAGACTCATCTGGAAAGACATGAGGCATGGGATAAGTGGAACCTCGGCTGTTTGGATTAAAAAAAATGTTTAAAGGAATAAAGTAGAGAGTGGTTGTGGAAGGAATGTGTTCTGCCTGGAGGACGGTAACTCGTGGAGAGCCGCAGGGATCTGTTCTGTGACCCCTGCTATCTGTGATTTTTATAAATGACTGGATGTAGAAGCGGAAGGATGGGTGAGTAAGTTTGCGGATGACACGAAGATTGGAGGAGTTGTGAATGGAGCTGTAGCTGGTCAAAAGTTATAAGAGGATATAGACAGGATGCAGAATTGGGCAGCAAAATGGTAGATGGAGTACAATCCGGACGTGTGAGGTGAAGTATTTTGGAAGGACAAACCAGAAGACTGAGTAAAGGATTAATGGTCAGTTACTTAAGAATGTGGATGAACAAAGGGACCTTGCGGTTCAAATCCATACTTCCATTAACGTCACTGCACAGGTTGATAGGGCGGTTAAGAAAGCCTATGGGATGCTAGGCTTCATTAACAGGCGATTGAGATCAAGAGTAGAGAGGTCAAGTTGCAACTCTACAAATCTGTGGTGAGGCCACACTTAGAGTATTGTGTTCAGATATGGTCACCTCAATATAGGAAGGATGTGGAAGCTGTGGAGAGGCAGCAGAGGAGATTTCCCAGGATGTGGCCTGGCTTGGAGAACAAGTCATATGAAGCAAGGTTAGCAGAGATGGGACTTTTTTCCTTGGAACGTAGAAGAATGAGAGGGGACTTGATGGTGGTCTACAACAGTATGAGAGGGATGGATAGGTTGGATAGTAACTACCTGTTTCCCAAGGCACCAATATCAAACACCAGAGGGCATATGTGCAAAATTAAGGGAGGGAAGTTTAGGGGTGTCATCAAGCGTAAGATGTTTACGCAGAGGGTTCTGCCTGGAATGATTTGCCAGGGATGGTGGTGGAGTATAAAACATTAGGGGTATTTAAGAGCCTCTTGGACAGGAACATGGATGAAAGCAAAATGGATGGTTATGTAGTAGTGTGGGTTTAGTACTCTTTTTAAGGATTATATGGGTCGGCACAACATGGAGGGCTGACCGGCCTGTACTGTACTGTACTGTACTGAATTGTTTCTCCAGATATTCACAAATTCCATGTCTAAGATTTCTTTCCACTAGTTTTCCCACTATTGATTGAAGACTCACTGGTCTGTAATTCGCAGAACTATCCCTATTGCATTCATGAACAAAAAAGTAGCATTTGCTATCCTGCAATAATCTTGCCAGTGAAGAAGCAAATATCACGTCGAAAAGCGCAGTAATAGCTTCGTCCGCTTTCTCTAATTACATGGAGTATATACATTCTATCACTGGTGAATGGTTTATTTTAATGTTTAACAAATCTCCAACCCATAAATCTTAACGTAGGTATGTCCCAGTATATCCACCTTTTTACGCTGGTTCCGCATTCATCAAGGTCACGCTCACTGGTGAATACCGAAGCAAAGTATCATTAAACACCTTCAAAGCCTCCTTGCCATCCAGAGACAAGCTTCCTCTTTTATCTCAGATATGTCCCACCCTCTCTCTCGTCACCCTTCTCTTCTTCATGTACCGTAATGCGACTCCCTAAGGCATTCTCATGTCCCTTTCTAATTCGAATCTAATTATTTTCCTTCCTGGCTGTCCTGTGACTTTCCGCAGCCCTGTCTGATCTTTTCTTCCTGAAGCTTAAGTAACTTTCTTTCTTCTTCTTGACGAGGTGATCCATATCTCTTGTCGACGAGGGGTTACATTACAATATCTTCCGTTCCTAGCCTCAATGAAACAAGTCTACACTGAAACGCAATCAACTGTTCCATTAACAATTATTTGTTGAGAATTTCAAGGAGCATATAATTTCCCAAATTTGGATCCAAGTGCCTACCTAATAGCAGCGATTGAATATATTCCATACTATCAGCTCCTATCCTAGTGTAAGATTATAGTAAATGTCCAACAGTTTGCCCGTGACGAGATCTGTGACATTTTCTACAACTGGATCCTGAACGGAATGTTCTCTGGTCCGCCTGCCTGCTTATTAAGAAATTCTCTCAAATCTGCACCTTTTAACCTGAGGAACTGCCACTGAATATTAGGGAAGGTTAAGTTACCTATGACAACAACCGCGTTCATATGCTACTCTGTCCTAAATTTATCTCCTGATCAGGTCCTCGCTGTCTCTACATTTTTATTTTGATTTGGAGATAGTGTGTGGGATGAGCGGTCTCTACAGGATACTCCCATGGGAGTGATTGCTCACTTTCTGCTTCTGAGTTCTAATCACAGTCTACAAATAGACAATCTCTCCACTGTTTCTTCCCTTTCAGTGCAGTGTTACTATCATACTCTCCGTGTGTTTCAATAACAGTCTCTTTACTCTCTTTGACCCGACTCTGTCACGGTGTGTCTGAACACGGGTATGTCCGGAAGCCACTTCTACCCTCATGTTTGTCAACTCTCTGCGATAGTTTAGAGTAAATCAACCAATGTAACAATCACGCCAGCTCATTGAACGTTTGCCCAGTATCCTACCTCAGTTGTATGAACAATACAACCTTCCATGGTTTTTGCAATTTCAGGATGGCCAGCAAATGATTGCTTGAATTCATAATCTATTAATTTTTTTAAACTGTTTTAATAGAACACTCCGCTGAATTGCAATTGAACGTGTATGTTATCAGCACAGATGGCCATTTAATGTAAACATATACTTCATTCCATTCTTCAGCTCTTTCCTGAATTTCCTCTGTGTCAGTGTATAGATACAAGTATTGGTGCACATACTCAGAATTTGAAACATGAACCCAAGTTGTTGTAGTATATATACCGGGGAACTCAAATATCTGTCCTGATAATCATAGTTTTCCGTTTGTCATTTCATGGAATGAGCTACATAGGGTATCCAAAACAAAATGAAATTAGCTGATATAGCAAACAGCAAAATCATCGATTTTCTGCGGTTTTCTATCTCGGTGTCCTGCTGATTTTCACTGCTGTTCCGAAGGCCTTTGCGGACTCTGTTTGCCGCAATGATATGTCTCACTGTTAACCCATTGAATACTAGAATTAAGCCGATTGGTAGTAACGGTGTTAAAATGCTATTCGTATCCTCTCCACACGGGTGAAGTAGTGTATTCATATGTGAGGGCGTAATGCCACGGTATGTTGTTGATAATGACTTGCGGTTCAAAAGCAAAGTAAAACGGGACAATTTTACCGCAGCGCACTGTAACCACGGTTAACATAACAACCCTTGCAGTTCTCTCAGCGCAGTATCTTTCCCGCAGCTTTCGACAACATATTGCAATGAAACGATCGAAGATAAAACTGACTGTAAACCAAACAGAACAGTCCCTCGTTACAACCCTAATTACAAGTGTCAGAGCGCAAACAGGAGTGATGAGCAGGTATCTGGAATACATGTAGATTTTGTTGGATTGATCCACTGAAGCGAAAACAAGAACCGCGATCATATCCGCTGTTGCCATGCCAACCAGGTAACAGGTAATGCATTTGGAGAGTCCGCATTTTCCCCGAGATAGGATCACAATAGCTGTTAAATTAACTGCAAGAAATTGGAAAAATAGAAATATAAATAGAATAAATGTAGATATCGTTGGTCTGTCTGACTAAAGCAACAACAATAACCAGCATCAATTTACTATAGGAAATTTGCAGAAAAAGAAACAGAACACAGAATTATCGGTAATTGTAACTGTCTGAATGCCCAACATTCTTCCAATAATATGCAAGGCATATATTTTTTGTAAGTACAAAAAAAGCAGTAATTCAACGTGTGCCGGTTTCGGTCAGTGCACTCCGGCTGGAGGACAGTAATGGGCTGGTGTGGCCGTGGGTCGGCGAACTTCGGACAGTTTAGAGCGGGGCATCTGATTCCCACGATGCACGTACCGCTAAACGGTTGATCGCTCCATAACAACAGCGAATCAATCATTAGAGGTTAAACAGCTGAAGGGTTTATTTGTAGTGAAATTAATGAGGTTCAAAGCACATATTCTAATTTAGTGATTACGGAGGAACTGACCTGCGTGTCGATAGTAGACCGGAGGGTCATTTAATAAAGAACTGCCAATCTAGAAGAGCGACGACTGTTGTTTCAGGGAGCGGAGCAAGATCAAACTATGAAACTATGGTAATATCGTCAACAACGTATTTGAGAAAAGAGAAGAAAAATCATCATATTGGAAAGATATGAAAACTGAAGCTGAGGGAAGAATTTTTGTTGAGTAAACGTCCGAACAGTGTAGCGGAACAAAACCAAGAGTTCGGCACCGTACATATACTGACCAGCTCCAGTATCTTACCAGGGACACCGATCGCTACAATTGCAGGATAGAAAATGCCCGCGATGTAGTAAATCGCTGCATACCCCATATTCTTTCAGAAGCAGCGTTCACCTGTACGTAAAATTCCCAACTGCTCATACGGACCGGTGTTCAGATTTACAGAGTTATATGCAATTCAGAAAAAATCCTCTGAGGCAATCAGTGTGGTTATGACATCAGTCACATAAGGGACAACCAGCTACACAAACACTGACATTTTAGTGGTTTTCTCACTTCGAAACCGTGCCATAAATTCGTCTCCCCAAGGGATGCTACTGATAATGAACTTTTAAACAAAAGATAATATGAACGTTTCTAATATAATTTCCAAGACGCCAGGTTTCAGCTGCTGAAATGGGATATCGGCCGTTCGGTGAAGCACAGAACATCTGCTCGTGAATGACTTGCCCACTTTACTCCATTACCGTGTCTTGCGTTGCAGTCTATATAACTTTAAAGACATTAGCCAGAGCTGCCACAACTCTACCACAATTTTTCAATCATATTTGGTTTCAACAAAAGCAGACACGAAAATATGTGATCTTTCAGCTATTCCCAGGCTGGTCTATTATTTGCCAGGAAAACTGAATTAAACACCATAGAATACAATGCATAATATTGGCACTGAAACTAAGTGCTGAAAGTCCAAAGTGCCGATTATGTCCCCATTAAACACTGACGTCACTGCATGCTGTTGTTCCTTCAGTTGTGGTTTCGTTTCGAATGTTGTCTTCCAGTTTTCAGTCTGCCACACCAAACTAAATACAACATGAATCCAACACTGGTATAGCGTAAGAGGCCAGAGAGCGCACGGTTGATTCTTTGACTGTGAGGAGTGTGCTGCAGGGATTGGCGTTAGGTCCGCCGTTACTTATCATCCATATTATCCTAACAAAAAGATTGTATACAAAATTGTTTTGTGTGCATGAATGTACAGTCACATACAATGTACAATCAGAAATGCAATCAGATCAATAGGCATTAACAAATCTGAAGGCCTGGTGAAAGAGGCTTTCCCGGAGCCTGTTGACCCTGTCCTTTAAGCTGCGGTACCGTTTTCCATACGGAATCACCTGAAACAGTTTATGATTGACGTTGCTGAGATCCCTGTTGATCTTCTGGGCCCTTTTTACGCATCTGCTGATGTACATATCCTGCAGAAAGGAAAGTTCACAGACGCAGATACGCGGGGCTCTCAACATTACTCTCTGCGATCGATGGTAGAAACACAGAAACTTAGAAAACCTACATCGCAATACATTGCAATGCGTCCGTACAATTTTGTGGGCTGTGGGGCCGGACCGTGCTGCTTTCCTTTACGTGCTGTATGACGCTGAATATCAACTTTAAAAACCCATGATTTCGCTACGTGAAATATTGATATGATGCACTGGAGTGTTGCCTGCTGCTCGGTTTGCCTGCATTGGGAAGCAATGGAGTATTTATTGGGTTCAAAGGTGATTCTTTGAGTTATTGTCAAGTATAGTGAATATAAGGATATGATTACTTAAGCAGAGATTGCCGTTTTCTTTCTTTTTTCAGCATTGGGGCTAAAGGGAGAACTAGTAAATCCAGACAAAGGAAACAGTGTTAATCAGTGGACAAGGTGCAAGTCACAGTATCAGCAGTAATTTCGACACATCTCAAGCCACATATTGCACATCTCAGATAGTTGCAGAATACAGTCACACAGAACATAATGCAAATCCCAGTCCATGAATTTTTCAGCAGAATACAGTCGAGAACCATCCGGTTTGTCTTCATCATACTTTGGGGAAGGTGGGGCAGCTTAGTCTCCAGCATGGACACCGGACCATACCGGCTGATGCGAATGAGGACAGAAAATGCGGACAGGCCATTGTGTGAGCGTACAAGTGTTGGAGTGGCTTTAGGTCTTCAAACTTGGTTGAGTTAAGTATCTGGTGAGTTTCTTCTTCTTCTTCTTCTTCTTCTTCTTCTTCTTCTTCTTCTTCTTCTTCTTCTTCTTCTTCTTCTTCTACTTCTTCTTCTTCTTCTTCTTCTTCTTCTTCTTCTTCTTCTTCTTCTTCTTCTTCTTCTTCTTCTTCTTCTTCTTCTTCTTCTTCTTCTTTTTCTTCTTCTTCTTCTATTCCTAGAGTATTGGGGCACAGTTAGTATAGTGAACATTGCATCGGGGCAGTGCTTTGTTCTATGTGTGAGATGTCCAAATTGTTAGAAAGGGCTGTCGTCACGGAGTGAACCGAGGGGTAGTTAATGAGAGAAGGTGTTCGGGAACAGGAGCTGTCAATAGATGACCTCCAGCTCCGGCGGAAGACCGCGTAAATAACGGGTACGAGTGACAGGGAGTTATTTGTACCTATGACAGATGTACCTATGTAACTATGTGACAGATTAAAGAATGGAAGCGGACAGCCAGTGCTGCGTTCAACACTGGTCGTTCTTCTCAATAATATATATGCCATCTTCGATACTGTTGAGGGGGATGACCTACTAGGGTGTGAGGAAGCGGCAGTGACAGTGTCTCCGCCGTTGAGTCTGGCACGTTGACTTAGAAGAGAACAGAATTGAAGAGGACTTCAGTGGTTATAGTGGATTCCATGTTTAGAAGGATAGAGACGTGAGATTGTGGGCATTGAGACGCCCGAACAGTATGTTGCATCCTAGCTGCTAGTGTCAAAGATGCATCAGATCGGGACAACCGCATTATAAAGGGTGAGAGTGAGCAGCCAGATATAATGCCACATGTTGGCACCAGTGGCATAGTTAGGAAAGCACTGAGGTCCTCATGAGCTGTTTTAGGGCGAGGCATGATCTCCTGGCCAGAACTCTGCAAAGCAGGATCTCCACGTAAGTAATCTCTGAGTTGCTGCTCTTGTCCTACGCCAGTGAGGACAAGACCAGAATGATTTGACAGATAACTGCGTGGGTAAAAGCGGCTGTAGTGAGGAGGAGCTGCGATTTCTGGATCACTTGAGATCTATTCTGGGGAATGTACTAACTATATAAAAAGGATGAGTTCCACTGGACCCGAGGGACATTAATATCCTTACTGGTAGTTTAGCGAAGCAGTTCGGGAGGGGTTACAAGCTAAAGCAGCGTGCACTGAGATTGCTGACAAGGACAGGCTGATGATGGGGCAAAACTGTAGGCAGGAGCTTAATATCCGAGTGTACTGATCCATTCGAAATGACAGGCAGGGCGGCGGCGGACGTTAGGGGGCGCGGTGGGGTCAAAACAAAGGAATAAAATCTTTCGAAGGAGGTAGCATAGGATCGTTCTGGGTCCAGCTAAGAAAATGAAAGGGTAAGAAAATCCTGATTTGGATGGGGGTGGGGGGGAGGGGTGTGGTTAAAATACTTCCTAACATCAACAGAAATGTGGTTTACATATTACAACGGGAGGTGGAAAATGAATTTCTACGGGGCAATATTACGGAAGACATTGTTGTTTTCACTACGCAGGACACCAGCTATTCTCAAATGAGTGCTCTGCAAAATGTTTAGGTGCTTAGAGAGAGAGAGATTATATGCATCGTCTCTGAGGTACTGTGTGTCTAGTATAGAGATCCGATGCAATATCTTAATACTCCTTAACCAGAAGCTCACATTCAGGAACTGTGCTCGCTGTGGATCAATAGCAGATGTGGATCATCTGAGCGCCAGTGGCCGTGGATTACCAGGAGTGTCTATCATTGTGTAATTGTCATCTTCATTCATATCGAACTGCACAGTGAGAATGGAAACACTTGTCATTTGTAGTGGACAGACGCCTCATAGAATTGTAACTGGTGCATTGTATCAGTCAAAGAGAAGTTTCGCTCCGCTGCCAGACTCCACGCCAACTGTGCAAACCCACGCATGCTCTAAAAACTGCTACTTAGATGTTCACCTTTCGAAGACGCTGTACCGGAAATATTCCAAGAGATCCGAGAAATTCTGTTGCGGCAGAGGCTCGCTCCATGATTGAAGCTTTGAAAGGAAAACATCGGTTGCTCATTTGCTCTTTACCATTTCTCACAACCTTTCCGCATCGCTTTTAGCTCAATTAAGCAGCTTTTGTGGACAGTGGATGCATATTTGAAATATTTTCTCTTGCAGAAAAAACGTTTTTTTTTCACTTTTCTCAGTAATTGCTGATAACGCAAATTGCTACCAACTGAGATTTTCTGTCTAGATGTCCAAATGGTTTTTTGTCTCTTTCTGTTTCCGGATGGATGGGAATTGATTGGTTCGATGCGGTTTAAAGTATGATGCAAACTGTCTTTGCTATTATGCCGCGGAACGTTCTGACCATCAGACAAATTTGAGATATCATTCAGTTTGTCACTTTATCATTTTCTGTCGGAGTCATCAGATGTTCTGATATGGTCGCCACCAGCCTCTATTTCAGTAAATGCACTCAGTTGACGTTTATATTAAACCTCTGTAATTACCATGACATTGAACGTTTTATTTTAAAGTATAACATTTACTTTGGTATTTATTGTGTTTTAATAAACACTCTGCTTTTAAAGCTCCTTTGGATTCGAGTAACAATCATTTCGCTCTCCATTACGATCGCGGACTGATGAATGACAATAAAAAAATCCTAAAACTTTTGAATTGCTATCGGTTGGAGTCACAGAGAGGTACAGAATTATCAAAGAGAGAACAATTAGTTCCAGAAACGCACAAACGAAACGATAGTTGGCGGCATTTTCGTACATAAGGTATCAGTGTTTCCGAGACTAGAGTATTCAGGATTTTTCCCATTTTGTAGCATATGGAGTAAGTCGCATTCCTAGCGCCTCTCTCTTTAAAAAATGTTATATCCCACTGACAGATTATCTTTAGCTTTGATGATTTATTACATCCACTGATGGATTTATTACTTCTACTGAAGGATTTATTACTTCCACTGAAGGATTTATTAATTCCACTGAAGGATTTATTAATTCCACTGAAGGATTTATTACTTCCACTGAAGGATTTATTAATTCCACTGAAGGATTTATTACTTCCACTGAAGGATTTATTACTTCTACTGAAGGATTTATTAATTCCACTGAAGGATTTACGACTTGATTACAACGGCCGAACAAAGTCGCTCTGGTATTGAACGGAGAAGCGGCAAGACTTTTCCTGAAACGGAGCAAACTGAACAAACCATGAAAACGGAGGAATCTGTTACACGAGCGGGAATATTTTCTTCAATACAAGACATGAAGTCGGAATTTGGATCGCTTAATATTAAAATTGATAAGCTGGCCGGTTCAAATGGGAAGCTTGAAAAAGCTATTTCGCCGGTTAAAGATTCTCTGAAAACTTTGGACTCTCAGCTTCAAACACTTCAGCAGACTACAAACTGAATAAAAAGTGAGGACGACCTCTTCAAGTAAACTATTAAAGACCAAGGAATAAAGATATCTTCGACGGGAAAAAAAAAAATCAATGAAATTACCTCAGCACTGTCTAAAATGAAGAAAAGAATGGTTGATTGAGATAGTAAAGGTCGTCGGAGGAATTTGCGTATTCTGGGACTGCCTGAAAATACTGAAGCTGGCGATTAGTTAAAATTCTTCTCAGATATGCTGTTCGCACTTTTTAATGAAATCCTCTAAACTAGCCCCTTAATTGACAAAGCCCATAGACGTCCGTTTTCCCTTAGTTCATCTGAACTACATCCTCAACAATCGTACTTTCTTTGCATTAATATACGACTAAAGAAGCTATTCTTCGAGAAACCAGAAAGAAGCGAAAATTAATCTTTAATTCAGCACAGATTCGTATAGTTGAAGACTATCCACCTGAAATCTTTGCCGAAGGAAGAAAATACCGGGAAATATTATATGTGAAATGTATAAATTTGATTTATAACTCTCCCTTCGCTTTCCAGCAATGCTGATAACTTTTCCTGAAAACTCTCAGGTACTGAGAATCCACTCTCCTCAGGAGGGATGGATGTACATTAAAAAATTTGAAGTTAAGCTTACAGATTAAAATATTAAAGTTATTCCGATGACTGAACAGGCAAATCTGAAGTATTTGCTGTACGAGTAGTTTATGGATGTTCTGAGTTAAGCACATTCAATACCTTTTCAGTCTTTGGCATGGGACGTAGCTGATTTATTTTATTACCTTATTAATAGTTAGTACATAAATAACTATTTTGTAGGGAACCATTACAGCATTGTATTCTAATGGTCTGTGTAGGACCTGTTGTGTGTTAAGCTTTTTATTTATTTTATTTGTTTCAAAACTTATTGTTTTATGCCTGTTTTATATATATACTTATTTATTTTTATTTTTCGAGAGAAACAATATTATTTGCTCGGATTTATTCTCTTTTTTTGAATATATGATTAAGATCCCGTATCCGATTCTAAGATGGCCGTTGTTGCTAATATTTTTATTACTGAGACATAACATTATAGTAGTTGATTTCTGCTGTGACCTTTTATTAAGGCTATTTTGAGTGGAATTTTTGCTTTATTTTATTAATCGGAGCTGCAAGATGGAGAGCAGGGACAATGGTTAATAAATTAGCATGGAACCAGCCTATCGGTCGCCTAATTCTTATCTTTTGGGAGGCGGGAGAGGGGGTAGACTATTAGAGTAGGTTCCTTTCTTGATTGGGCAGTTCTTTTGATGGATTTCTCTTTCGTAAATGCATCAGTCCTTCTGGTTGTACCCGCGCCTTTTGGTTTAATCTGTGCTTACGTAACATTTATTTTATATAATATTAAAATCAATTTTAAACATGGAAGTTAATAAAATTAATATAATATCTTGGAATTGGAGCGGTGTCAAACAGCCCGTTAAGAGTAAAAATATTTTTATGAAATTAAAAACACTTAATACAGATATTATTTTTGAGCAAGAAAATCATATATGAAAACAGGATGAGGTTTTTTCCGTTTTTAGAAAGCAACTCTGTTCCACTTGCTCTCTAAATATAAGATCGGAGGCTTTTCTATATTTCTTAGTCCCAAAATACTTTTTGTACACTTTAATACAACTACTGATTCATTGGAATGTATTTAAATGGTACTGGTTGATTATGCGAGCGAAAGGTAGCTCTGGCGTGTGTATACACACCTGATGTAGATAATTCTGATTTTTTAAAGAAACTTTTTTCTCAGTTGCCAAATCTCAATGAATATAAGTAGTTCATGGGTGGTGACTTTAATTGTTGTTTAAATCCAGTGACTGACAAGTCATCAACCAATCCATCACTTCCAAATAAAGCAGCAGTTTGTATTAACTCGTTTTTTTATTAGACAATATTTGGAGATATAAACACCCTAATAATAAAGATTTCTATTTTCTCACATGTTCATCATAAGTATTCTCGAATTGCTTGCATTTTTCAAGGTTTGCGGACGATCCGAAGATTGACAGGTAGTTTTGAGGATATCGAGGGGCTACAGAAGGTCTTAGATAGATTAGGAAAATGGGATAAGAAGTGGCAGATGGAAGGCAGTCTCCGGAAGTGCCTGGCCATACACTTAGTGTTATGGTTCTGTCCGGAGCCTGCATTCCGTGTCTTGATCCGGTCTGCGAAATCCAGATCCGCGGATTGCAGCCATTTCCCCTGTCACACTTAAGCCAAATAGGATATTTGTGGCTTAAGAAGGTGCACCTGTTGCCTATCAGCTGGCAGCTGGATATAAGGGACTCTGGGACCGAGCCTAGTTTCGGGGCTGCTCTGAACCTGTTTTACCCTGTTCACTGGTGGCCTTGTGCTAGTAGGTTTGCCATGTTCAGAGGAGTTCCGTCCGGCGGCTCTGCTCGATCTGGTCGTCCCGGCTTGGACGGCCCACGGCTTCATACCCAAGTTCTGTGAGTCAGCCTTGGAGTTACGTCGGACCAAGTTCCCTTCCGATCCCTTGTCTCCGTCGGGTATTAGGACGATCTGCCGTTGCCCGGCGGGGGGACACTCTCTCCTTCCTACCCCTCACCTCTGATGTGTTGTGCCCGCTACTTGCCAAGGTGTCGTTCGTCTTGCCCGGACCTCCATGTTCCCGCCTGGGTGGTGCCCTGCCCAGGAGTATGCGGCCCACCCTGTCCTCTGCCCCTTCCTACCCCTTGATCCCTACGGGTTGTTCCCGCACCTGTCCACTTTTTCCGCGTCCGGGTTCCTGCCTGGGAGGCGGCCCTGTCCAGGACTTATGTTGCCGCCCAGGGAGCTCTCCTGCCTTGCCACGGATTCCAAACCCAACCAAGCCACGGACTCCGAGACCCAGCCTAGCCAAGTACTCCCGAGACCCAGCTAAGCCACAGACTCAAATACCCAGCCAAGCCACGGACTCCGAGACCCTGCCAAGCCACGGACTCCGAGTCCCAGCCTAGCCACGAACTTCGCGACCCAGCCAAGCCACGGACTCCGAAACCCAGCCAAGCCACGGACTCCGAGACCCAGCCAAGCCACGGACTCCGAGTCCCAGCCTAGCCACGAACTTCGCGACCCAGCCAAGCCACGGACTCCGAAACCCAGCCAAGCCACGGACTATGTGATCCAGCCTAGCCACTGACTCTGTGATCCAGCCCAGCCACCAACTTTCTCTGAACCCTGGGATGACTTAGCACGACCCATCTCTTTCGAACGCCCAGGTCTCCCCATCTGGTTCTATCCTTAACGCCCAGGTCTCCCCATCTGGTTCTATCCTTTAGTTATTCCTGTACTGTCCGTAGTACTTCAGTGTTTGCGTCCTGCACTTGGGTCCAGCCTCCTTTGCCCTTGTGACACTTAAATTCTGAAGAAATAACTGTTTTAAATATGGAGAGAAAATTCAAAAGCAGATGTGTAAAAAGTCTGGGTCACTTTATAAAGGATTGCTTTAAGGTTAATTTACAGGTTGTGTTGGTGTGTGGAAGGTAAATTCAACGTTTGCATTCAGTTCAAGTGGACTGGAATATAAAAGCAAGGATGTATTTTTGAGAATTTATCTTGCACTGCCGAGGCATCACTTGGAGATTTTTGAGCAGTTTTGGTCCTCTTATAAATGAAAAGGTGTGATTACATTGGACATCGTTCATCGTTCTGGGATTGAATGGCTTGTCTCATGTACAGCATTTGATGGCTCTGAGCCTCTACTCACTGGATTTCAGAAGATTAACTTCCTGGAGGCCTATGGACTGGTGGAAGGGTTCGATCCAGTGGATGCGGGGAAGATGTTTTCTGTGATAGGAGGGCCTCAGACAAGCGAACGCAGCCTGAAGTTAGGGAAGTGTTTTGTTAGAGCGCAGATGAGGTGGAATGCCTCTGTCCAGAGTATGACGATCTTGCGGAATTCGTTTCCACAAGCGACTACAAAGCCCAATTTTTTTCAGTATATTTAAGTCAGCGGTTGATAGATTATTGATTAGGGCAAGCATGAAGTGATATGGGGAGCAGCGGAACACTGGTGCTGAGTTTAGCCTATTATATCATAAGCCCTCAGGTACCTTGGAACCTCTTTCTGAATGGACACAAACTTGTATCCAAACACTGGGCTAGGTAACTGGTTTATAATTTCATTTAATTTTCCTCCTTCAGTTCTTAAAGTATGGAGTGACATTTCCAAAGTATCATTCCTAAGGTATTCCAGAGTCTACTGACTTTTGTAACATCTTTACTAATGCTTCTACAACATCTTCAGCCACCTCTTTCTGAATTCTAGGGCAATGTGAAGTGTATCTGTTTCAGTTGGCTTTTCTACATTTAGACCTTTGCTGGTAAGAAAGAACTGTATTCTGCGAATCAGTGAATCACGTTCATTGGAAGTAGACCAAAATGTCTTTTTTCTAAAAGGAGTGGAGGCTGCTGTTTGTGAAGCTGTTCGGCGTCCCCCATTATGTGAACTGTTATAACTCGGAGGATTCACAGTTTCAATGTAGACACTATAATGCTCCAGGGAATTTAGACACATTTCCAAATATAAAGAGACTTGTGAATCAGTTGTTCTTTGGTGTGATACGACAAGCAGGTTTGTGAATAATGGGATCTATGAAATCCCCTATTGATTCAAGCTGGTTAGTAGTTTTCTGACTGACTTCAGTCATAGAGCCATAGATTAGAAATAGTCACTTGCAGAAGAGGACAATCAATGGATAATGTTCTGGACCAGGGCTAATAATAAGTTGACCCAGGTCAGTCAGCTGACTTCAATGGGGGACTGAAACACGACATTTGTACTGATAAATGATTAACAGTAACGATCTTCGAGAGCTAAACAGCGACAACTGTACGGAGAAGAACCATTGCAGATCAATGAAGGAAACTACGTCACGTCAGATGCATGTAAATTCGATCGGGAACAGCAAGTCAGCATCAGCTTCGTTCCAGGGTATTAGCTTTTCTATCCTTTTACGCAGGGTCAGAGACACCTAGTTGGTGTGCACACAAGCATTCAGCTGGGTAAATTCACATCAATTGTAGTTCAGAAAGTAAATATATTTGTCAACAAATACAGATTCCCTGTGTGTTTAACTAATTATTATTAGTGAGAGATAATCCTTGTAACGCATTGTCTCAATAATAATATCTACACCTGGCTTCATTGCAATTGTATGTAAATCTGCTGAAAGCCGGAAATACCTTGCAATTGTGAAAAGAGTATGCTAGGTTTTCCCAGAACCTCGGGATTTACAAGCCGGAGCTGGGAGAAATAGTATGAAATAACAAAAATATTACCAATAATAAGTTAATTGTAATCCCTCTCAACCCCATTCTTCCATAACCTTTGAGAATAAAGTGTTTGTGTAGTCCTGTCAGAATAACAGGCAGTGTTGATGCTGACGCCATTAGGGAAACGCGGGTTTTCAGAGACACTGACGCGCTGCATAAGGATAAGAAGGATGTGCATGTAACACCCTGGAAAAGGGTTCACTGCTAATGAAATGTTTTTCTTCTGTAGCAGCAGTGGTCGGGCTATGGGGCTATCGGGCTCCGATGACCGCTAGTTCTGTAGTGTCAAGATGGAAAACTCTGCGACTGCCTCTGGGAAGCACTTAGATATTTTGTTTACTAACCAATAGAATGATTGACGTGAGCGGAAATTTCGCTGCGCTGATGAACTGCTCTCTGAACTTGGATTGAGTCACCCCATAAATAAACGTGTTTGTGCAACAGCTTAGTGTCAGCAACATGTATCCGGTGTTTTGAAGAATATATTCCGAATCGTTGTAATTATTCGGGTTCAGTCCGGCAATGGTGTCATAAAGAAATTCGGCAACATTCACCGACCACAGTATGATGAAGCTTCCGGAGATGGTGAGAAGTAAGATCACAGACCTCCTCCTGCTCTCCATCTCCGGGTCACTGCGGTTCTCCGCCTTGGTCTGACCCCTCAGCACTTTACGGACGCGACTCGTCACTAAAATGTGTCTGACTGTCAGAACATTCAACAGTACTATTAACAAGAAAGGAAGTAACGGTGTTAGAGCGGTAGAAAGCCATCTATAGCCCAACCAAGCGCGATCTGTATAGTAGCCTGGCTTTGTAAAACATTCCCAGGGCAAATTGCCAATCACTTTCACAGGATGAAATCTAAAGAAGTAGGGTACATTTTTAAAACAGAGCACAACTCCGGTTGATGTCAGAACCACAGCCGCAGTTCTCCCGGTGCAATACTTTGCTTTCCGCTTTTGGCAAGAGATGGCGACAAATCGATCAAACGTAAACGTGACGGTAAACCAGACCGAACAGTCCATGGCTGCAAATCCCAGGGCAGAGATCGCACTGCACACGTGGGTAATGTCCAGGAAACTCCCGGGGAAGAAATAATGACTGATCCTCCAAAGTATGACCTCAAAGATGATGGTTAGTAGATCCGCCGTTGCCATGGACACCAGGTAGCGAGTGGTGCAGGTAGAGAGGCCGCACTTTCCCCGGGACAGGATTACCATCGCCACTAAATTCACTGGGGGAAAAACAGAGAGAGCGAATGAATTACTGTACGTACACAACGCTGGAAGAACTCAGCAGATCAGGCAGCATCCGTGAGAAAAGTGTAGGCAACGTTTCGGGCCGAGACCCATCATCCTTGAGAAAACACTCATCATCTGCAGTTGTATTTTTGTGAGTGAATTACGGTATCGCTGATCCATGGGTCACAGGGCAAAGATAAGCCTGAAAAAGAGAACAATAAACCTTTTAAAGCAACTCATTTCCAAAGGTTTAAATTGTGTAAGGCAGGCGTAGCAATTACCTCACACACCTGCACGCTAGGTGAAAGTGTACGGTGTCCCGTACCGGAAGATGAGCAGTGTTTGGTAAGGAATAATTGTCAACTCATTTCCGAGGGCGTTTTGGAAAAACAATTTTGAACTTCAAACATCTGGTTTTTGGCTGACGTGTAAAGCCTGGATAACTCGACAATGGCGATGGTGACTGCAGCGTTCCTCTCACCAATGTTCTAATACACTCCCGATACTGTAAAAAGCCCCGCTCTGTCCATTTACAAAGTTCAAAACAAGTTTATTTCCCCCGTTCGCTTGCCTTCCCCTCATCCTCGACTCCCGGTTCCCATTTGCGCACAGAAGGCTCGCTTGACTCGCTTCGTTTAAATTATGCAACTACGCTTGGCCACGCTTTCTTCACACTATTGCACAGAACCCAATCAGAAATATTTAATTTTCGTTTTTACAGATTCTGCATGACCCGCTGTATCTTCCGGGAATTTTGCACGTTGGTGGTTATACCATTCAATTTCTGTTTTAGCGGTTTCACATGTTCCTTACCACGTCTGACTTTCACCGCACACTGCTGAGTTGGCTCTTAATTCCGTCTTCACTTCACTGATAAGGTGTGGAGACAGACCCTGATACACTGAGACGCACACGAATGCTCTCTGGTTTGAAGTCGAAATCACAAATGGTGTTTAATGCTTTCCCTTATATCTCACTGGGCTGTCATTTCCAGCGTCGCCTTCAAACTTGCAGCAATTTCTTGAAACAAGGCGCAAAACTTTTAACTTTTAATTGAAAGCATGTTGCTCCATTGATATGAAATTACAACAAATCGCCCGAAAAGGAGCCGAAGGCACTGAGTTATCGGACTTTACATCGTCAGCGGCTTTGCATTGATTATTTGAAACTGCTTGTCAGGAATCCACAAAAAATAATACATCTGCCGGAACTCCGGCTCAACATCCAGTTTAGATTCAGGCAAGGCAATGGACAAAACTGCAACGGAAATTCTGAAGGGACACAGAGTTTTGTCACAATGTCTGCACCGCACTCACTGATACACCGCCATCACAACACTGTCCGTAACTGAACGAGTCAACAGACCGCGCACACAGAACCGCAAAAGTTAGTTAGCATAAGTTCTTACCAGGAACACCAGTAACAGCAATGATCATATAATATATCTTTTTCACACGATAAATTGTTTCAAACATGCTCTTTGAGATTCCGCCTATCTTTCAGCTGCCCGTGATCTCGCTGAACAAATACTGAGCTGATGAATCTCCACGGTCATTCATTTATACTCGCACCAGCGCATTGAAGCCGACGTGAATTGCAACATCTGGGGTAAAAATGAACATGATATATTTCAAGTAAAATCCCAATTGTGATGATGTGTCGATAGTTTCGATGCAAAATTGCAAAATCTCAAATGAAGATTCGAGAAATCAATGAATATTGTTGCGAAATAGTTTCAGGCTCGCTTCACGTTTCATTATTGTTATTGTTTATCTTCGCTATTCCTCGGCTCCATAGAATTTCTCGTACACTGTGCACATGACACTCGAATTGTTGCAATGCTCAAACTGACAGAGCATCTGCGTTCATTATATTTGTATCAACAATTGCTTTTTTTTTGGTATTGAACTAAATTGGTAGCGTTGAGGTAGATAGTCGTATTTACATATTCAACAATCTGAACTGCACTGTAAATAAAACATACCATTGTTTTTTTTTTTCCTGATGCAGCACCTTAATGCACTTATGGATTGATTTGTCGGAACTGAATGCAAGAAGAGCATTTCACTGTGTCTAGACTGACGTCGCAGAGGCCGGACGTCAGTTCTGGGATAAAACTGATCAGTTTGCCAAATGGATATTAAAGGGCAGGCAGGGGTCAATATTGAGGTACCTTTCATGGGTGAGTACTGCTGGGATATTCACTGCGAATGACGGGGTACTCGAGAGTGCTGATTTAAAGAAAATAAAACACGAGATGAAAGTTCAAACATCAATGAAGATAGGCAGATAGATTGATCATGTGTTGTTCGATACATTCCGAATACCGTCCTTCGCTGACGGGAAAGGTCATGATGCAAAATTATACAACAGTAGCGTGATTTGAATATAGTCCTGACCCTTCTACCCATAAGAAATGTATGTAATTGCAGCTCAGGAGTTTCCCCAGGAAGTTGCCAAACGTGAAACATTACAGATTATCGGTAGATAAACTGTCATTCTCTTCTCCAAGCGGAGGAGAGAGCGGTGTTTCATACAGAAGTTTAAACATTATTGGAGACATAGATGTTTTCAGTAGTGGGAACCATTTTTCCATATCAGGTGTATCTTTATCGAAGGGCAAACGTTGAGTGGAATTGTAAGTTTTAGTACAAATCAGTGTAAGGTGTTGTCTGCCTTCTTTTCAGTATGATGTAAGGGAATGACTCAGCGATTTAGTCGCTTACTTGCTGACCAAGTTATATCGTCTGTTATAACTGTGTTACTTGGACAGAGTTGGAGGGACACAGGTGGACAAATGCATCAGTGTGTCAGGAACACTTCAGAGCGGGTGGTCACCCTCTGGCGGGGGAAGCCAATGGCTCCCCACATTCCGGTGATGGGACTGTCTAGTTTTCCTGTGAGACCAGCCGGGGAGAAGGGCTCTCCGGGAAAGGAAAATTGACAGCCAATTCGTTCACTTTTGGTCACTCCCCGGTACCTGAAGGTTGGCAGAGGAGGTTGATAGAGAAGATTTTGAAGGTACAAGATATCGTTTCTACTGACGGGATTGATGTGGGTTGTTTCAAGAGCTCTCGCCACTCTATCCGGGTGACAGAGGACACCCCGCTCAGAGAAAGGCGGCGGTGACTGGCACATGCGGAAATGGAAGAAACTCGGCAGAATCTGGGGAAGTTAAAAGAAGCTGGGATCTTCACTCAGTCCAGAAGCCCTTACCTGTCTCCAACAGTAATGTCCAGGAGGAATAATGGGAAGGTACGGATGGGCGAGGGTAATCGGACTCTGAACAGGGGTGCGGTTCCCCAACACTATACAGCCTCGAGAATCGAGGATGCGCTTGCATGACTGAATATTGCGAGGTGGTTCCGTGTGCTGGACTTGAGGAGTGGGTATTACTAGATAGCCATTAGAGAGACTGAAGGATCAGCAACAGGGAAGAGTCGACCCACCGCCGTCCATGAATGGCATATGGAATCGGAGGATGCGGAAATGGGTGTGTGCGATATGTTGCCCTTTGCTGAATCCCCACTAATTGAGGAAGAGGCTGCCTACAGTTCTCCCGCAGAGACAGGTGAAATCCGGGAGTCTCTCTGTGAACAGGCAGGTTTCCAGCTGGACCTCAAGCGATCCTGGGCTCTAAAGTAACTGGGAATGAAGCTGAGCTCATCCAAGAGGCAGAAGGTCCTGAGCTGCCGGAAGGCACGAATAATAAACCGGGGGAGACCTCTCCATGAAGTATCCCAAGGAATGTCTGAGGCTGAATACATGACTGATGGTATACGGAGATCTCAAAGAGGCAGGAGACCACCCAGACAGGCTGGAGTTGCCACTATCCTCATAGCGGCATATGTCACTACCATTGATAAATGGATTGGTGGTTCTGACATCAAGAAATTCCTTTGAAAAACTTATTGTTAATGATGGGATGACGTATTATTTCAACGTCATGAGAACATGACCATTTTGCTGGGGGGAAGAGTGTAATGTCCTGGTTCATATTTTAACTGTTAAGCTCTATGTATTTCTGTTTGGCAGTGCTGTAAGAGAACTCTATTCTAATTCCATGATTATTTTGGTTATGGTTGATAAAAGATAGGGAAACGTGTGCCATCTAATTAGGATAGTCAGATTAAGGGCAGATTTCTCTGGTTAGCGACTTTATGGTTGGGCTTGCTGCCCTTGTTTGAGTGGTGCTGAAGAGACAAGACGCTGGTGGAACCGGTTGCAGCGTACCATCCGGCGGGAGACCCGTTTGTTCTAGATGAATTGCGAGCGACTTTCGGAAGGTGGTGTGGGAGTTCACGTTGACCGACGGCCCCACGCGTGAGTGACAGAGGAGCTCAAGATGATCTCCAACTTGTGCACGTTTGAATGTTTAATTTAATTATAATTTACTATCCCTTTAGTGAAGATTCATCAATATAATTCCTTTAATCGCATGCAGTGC
This sequence comes from Hypanus sabinus, assembly GCF_030144855.1. Taxonomy (NCBI): domain Eukaryota; kingdom Metazoa; phylum Chordata; class Chondrichthyes; order Myliobatiformes; family Dasyatidae; genus Hypanus; species Hypanus sabinus. The sequence continues at coordinate 942,888 of NW_026779218.1, forward strand.
ACTGGCTGTTACTTCGTGTCACAAATTTGTAACAGGGTAGCAAATGACACAGAGTCCATTAAAACCTGTGTTTGGGGTGAGATTGAGCGCGCCTCAATCTCATGAGGTTGGCGGGGCCGGAAGTTGACTTCTCCATGCTTACCTAGTCAAGGGAACCAGCGTGCTTCAGATTTAATTCCGTGTATACTTGTCTCCCATACGCACTTCTCTCTCTCTCTCTCTCTCTCTCTTTCTCTCTCTCTCTCTCTCTCTCTCTCTCTCTCTCTCTCTCTCTCTCTCTCTCTCTCTCTGTCTCTGTCTCTCTCTCTCTCTCTGTCTCTCTCTCTCTCTGTCTCTGTCTCTCTCTCTCTCTCTGTCTCTCTCTCTCTCTCTCTCTCTCTCTCTCTCTCTCTCTCTCTCTCTCTCTCTCTCTCTCTCAGCCTGTTTGCTTTTCATGCTTTCTGAAACGTTGTTCTCGAAATATTTCCTTGAAAGCATTGTAACTGTGGTTTGCATACCAGGAGTCTGATCAGCCCAGCTAAATATGGTAGAGAGAGAGAGAAAGAGACAGAGAGAGCGAAGGAGAGCGGGAGGAAGGGATTGAAGCCGGAGAGTGAGAGAGACAGGAGCGAGGAAGGGAGAGAAGTAATGGGAGGGGCAGAATGAGAGCGAGAAGGAGGGATCGGAGGGAGAGAGTCAGAGAGAGAGGGAAGCAGAAGAGGAGATAATTGCATTTCAGCTTAATTTCCGTTTGTGAGTTCAGTGGAAGGGACTGTTTTATCTGAGGGCAATCAACATTCGTATGGACGAGGTGTTGGGGTTCCTAATGAATGCCGTCAGATACTGACCATCTTAATCCAGGGATATAATTGGATACAAGAGCAGGATAAAAGAGTCGTTACCTTGGCGGGGATCTCTGTCCCCTCCTTCTAAAACGTAATGTATCGAACAGCCGGGAGATGGCTCATGTTGCGTGGATACATAAGGGCAGCAGAGAGAAGCCAGGGAACTACTTGGAGACGAACTTTACTACAGAGTAGAGTCAGCCAATAGTATGGGATTCGAACGGGAAGGACGTGCTTGCTGAAATAAGTACTGTCTCGGGCAGGGGTTCTACAAACGTATGTTCAGTTTGACAGAATGGGGAAAAAGTGACTGGTGAAATACAGCGTATGGAGATAGGGGGTTTGCTCTTGAATGTTTAGAAATTTTCGAGCTGGGGAGAGAATACAGAAATAAGATATGTATATGGTCTTATGAGTTCTGGATTCCCTGGGGCGAACCTGCAAATTGAAAAAGATATAACCGAGGCAAATGCATTGCTGACATTCGTTTGCAGAGAACTCCACTTTGTTGCCACAGAAACCCTTGGAGTCAAGTCGTTGGTTATAGTTAAGAAAATGTTGGAAAACTCCTGATTCGTAAGGGGGTTATCTGTTTCTGGGAAAAGACTGAGGTTGAGAAACAGATCACCGAATAAAAGAAGGAGAGCGGGATGGAAGAAACGAATGCTCCGATTCTGCTCCCATTTCTTTGGTTTGGTGACCGTCTGAATTAACCAAATGGTCTTCGTCCAAAGCCTCAGTAAGGTGTCTATCGACACTTTTTACCCCTTTGATTCATTCAACCTCTTCGATAACTTATAAAAGACTGGATACTTCATCACATTTTCATGCAAGTCTATTTAGGAATAGACATTCTGCAGATGGTAATTTAATTGGGGGTTGGGTGGCGTGATGGATGTTCATCCTGTGTGTGATGAGAACATCACAAAGAAAGCACAAATTCACTGCACTCAAGTACACTCGGGAATTAAAGTCAGGATCTCTGAAGACGTGGACGTTTTCTACTCAGGACGTACCGATTATGGATGCAATTAACGAAATCACTTTATCGGACTGCCTGCGCACTCTGAGCATGGACCAGGTCCAATCTGATCTCCGGGACGATCAGGGTGAATTCGGTTCATTCTCCTCGTGACGCGAGATGCTCTCATCCCTCTCCGTCACGGAGAAGCAACGGCTCACGTGATCGATGAGCATTTGCTCTCGCTCCGGGAAATGGGAATCATTATCGAAAGGGGTCTTGCGCTGATGAAAGTAGGAAAATGCTGAAAAAATGTAAGATCAGATTAATGATTAATGACTTATGGTTTTACGGACTTATAATTGTTAGGAAATGGATGCCGCGCTCCGTAGGGGGCGAAGAGTCTGTTCCCGCCATGTGTCTCTCTCGGCGCCTAAACCAGTGTAATTCTCGCCGCTGCCATGTTTTGCAGTGACTGCCAGTTCTGCAGGGTCAAAATGGAAAACACAGCGACTGCCTCTCAAATCAGCTTAGGTACTTTGTTTATTAACTAATTGCATAATTGACGTGAGCGGATATTTCGCTGCGGTGATGAACTGATCTCTGAACTTGGTCTGAGTTACCCCATAAATAAATGTGTTTGTGCAGCAACTTAGTACCATCAGCATCTCTCCGGAGTGTAAAAGTATGTATTCCGAAATGTTGTAGTTATTTTGATCCAAGCCGGCAATAATGTGATAAAGGGATTCGGCGATATTTACCGACCACAGGATGATGAAGCTCCCGGAAATGGTGAGAAGTAAGATCATAGACCTCCTCCTGCTCTCCATCTCCGGATCACTGCGGTTCTCCGCCTTGTTCTGACCCCGCAGTCCCTTACGGACGCGACTGGTCACTAAAATGTGTCTGATTGTCAGAGCGTTGAACAGTAGTATTAACACGCACGGGAGCAACGGCGTTAGAACGGTAGAAAGCCAGTTATGACCCACCCATCCGAGATCCATATAATAGCCTGGTTTTGTAATACAGTCCCAGGGTATATTGCCAACCAGTTTCACTGGATGATAGATAAAAAAGTACGGCACATTTTTCAAACACAGCAGAACGCCGGTTGATGTCAGAACCACCGCCGCAATTTTCCCGGTGCAATACGTCGATTGCCGTTTCTGGCAACAGATGGCGACAAAGCGATCAAACGTAAAAGTGACAGTAAACCAGACAGAACAGTCCATTGCTGCAAATCCCAGGGCAGAGATCGCGCTGCATACGGGGGTAATGTCCAGGAAAGTCCCGGGGAAGAAATAATAACTGACTCGCCACAGTATGACCTCAAATATGATGGTCAGTAGATCCGCCGATACCATGGCCACCAGGTAGCGTGTAGTGCAGGTGGAGAGGCCGCACTTTCCCTGGGACAGGATAAATATGGCAACCAGATTCACTGAGGGGACAACAAAAAGAATGTGTGTATTATTGTCTTGCCTCTCATTGGGTCTATGGACAGAGATAAGCTGGAAATTAAAGAGCAATGAAACGTTGCAGACAACTCATTTCCGAAGGTTTAAGCTGGGTTGCACAACAGTCACAGACGCCTGAAACAAGTGCATACTGAGTAATAGAGTAAGGTGCTCGGTACTGGAATGGGAGCAGGGTTTGGGAAGGAGGCATTGTCAACTGATCACCAAGGGCGCTCTGGGGACTTGAATGTAAGTTTCCCACCATTAGATTTTCGACTGACGTGTAACGGCTGGATACCCCGAGAAGTCATTCCACGCTGCTGATTCTCGCGATCCCGTCACCTATGTTCTGGCTTTCGCCACATAATTCCAGAACCCGCTGCCACCAGCTGTGAACATTTCCAAATTTCAAATCCAATATACTTCCTCTGTTCGCTTGTCTTCGTCTCCTACTCAGCTCCCGTTTGTCATTCGCGTCCAGGAACCTCGCTTGGCCTGTTTATTTTATATTATGTAACAACGCCTGGCCGGGGTTGCGTCACACTATGTCAGCGCATCCTATGAGAAAGTTTGGATGATTCTGCCTGACCCGCTGAACGTTTCATACATTGTGCAATTTATGATTAAATCATCCCGTTGTCGAAGGAAAGACAATGTATTGCCTCTTGTAGGGGTTACTCTAAAGTTTTGCAGCATTATATTTGATGCTTCCGTTGTTGATTTTCCAGAGCGGATTATCTCATCAACCTTACCCCTCCCGCTTCTCCGACGGACAAAGCTGAGTTGGCCTTATCTCCCGCTTCACTTCCCGGATAATCAGCGTGGCAACAAACCCAGGTGCACTAAAACGCACAAAGGCTCTTTGACTTTCGAAACATCCGATGGTCGAATTTGACTCACCTGTGATGTCCACCGTTCTTCCCTGAATCTCAACGTCGATTCCCTAAGCGCGTCCCCGTCAAACTTACATCATTTTCTAAAAACACAGCGGAATACATTTTTTGAATTTGAATGTAAAGAATGTTGTGCTATTCATCAGTATCAACTGCCGGGTTTATTTTTAGCCGATGCCACGGATTAAACTGCAAGAAAATTTCTGAACGAACTCATGGTTTCATTACAATATCTGCGCCACACTGACTGATAACGCCTGCATCGCAACGCCGTCAAGAACAGAATGAGTCCAAAGACCGCACACACAGAGCAACAAATGTTAATTCCCCTGTGGCCTTACCCGGAACACCAATAACGGCTATGATCAAATACCATATCTTCCTCACACGGTAAAATGTTTCAAGCATGCTGAATGAGGTTTAGCCTGTCTTCCAGGTGCCCGCGATCTCGTTGAAGAAATTCTGAGCTGAAGAATCTCCATGGTCATTCATTTATACTCTCTCCAGCACGCTGATTATTCAATGCTACACAAGGTTGACGTGTCTTTCAACAGCTGGGGTAAAAATAAACAAGATGTCATTCAAGTAAAATCCCAATTGTGATGAGGTATGGATAGCTTGTCACGAAATTGCAAAATCTCAAAGACGAACAAATAACGATTTCAGAAGTCCCTGAAAGATTTTGCGAAAGCCTGTCAGGCTCTAATTTTGGTTTCACGATCTTGTTAATTCTTGTTGATTTTGTTAATCTTCTCCATTTTTACGCTTCATACACTCTGTCATTATCGACCAATGTTGTACTGTCATTGGACTGCTGTGTTTCACACTCAGAATTGACTCGGTTATCGATCACATCAACAGAAATATATCGAATTTGGATATGTTGTTCCAGTAATATAATAGAGCCTGTAACTGATATTCAATACAACACCATATTCTAAAAAGTATCCGGGCTTACAAGATACTGAACTGCTAATCAAATTAATTAAAACTTCTTCCGGCACCAAAAATCGAAATTTCTGCGTGGCTAACCATTTGAGATCATATCCCCATTCCTGATCATACATGTCTCCTATTCTGCCTGGATGAGCTCATTCATGGTCTAGGTGAGCTACGCCATATATCCGCCCTGGAATTTCCCAATCTGATGGCATTGACATCGAGCTCTATAAATTCCTGCATTTTCTTTGCCCTCCCACCGTCTTTGCTTCCTCCCTCTGGGCTCCTCCTGGCCATCCTATTACCTCCTCCTGTTTTAGCACCTCCATCCCTTTCTCTCAACATCCACTCTCCTCTACTATCAGATTCCTTCTTCTCCAGCCCTTTGCCTTTTTCACCTCACCTCCCAACCTCTTATTTCGCCCCCTTCCTCATCTTCCTGCTTCACCTATAACCTTCTGAGTTGCAGTTCTGCTCCTTCAGGCTTCTTATTCTGTCATCTTCCCCCTTTTTTTCCCAGCCCTGTTGCAAGGTCGTGGCCCTAATCCTCAACTGTTTATTTATTCCCATGAATGCGCCCTGACCTGTTGAGATCCTTCAGCTGTTTACATGCGCATCAAATTGTTGTGGTCCCTCACATGGTAAGCCAGCTCCGATTATAGTTCGCACCAGTCTGAAGCAAACTAATTCGATCACCGTGCACGTGCCCCTGGAATTCATGCAAATCCTTAAACCGACAAGAGTATCAGTATCCATTTCGTTTTTACCAACAATGACAATTGTTTCGCAGATGCACTAAATTTGTAGTGTTGAGAGGTCAAAAGTTGTATTCTCATATTTGTCAATTGGATCTGCACTTTCACTGTAAATACAAAACAAAATTATATTTTTTATTAATATATTATTATGGTGGATGCATAATATGCAGAACAAGAGATACTGGAAGATGAGCTGCAGTTCGGAATCACACAGGTATGTTCGAAGGATAGATGATTGGAAACTAGAGAGTGAGTTACAGTCTGCCGTCTGATCGAACGTTTGTCATGACTCCTACATCGGCTCATAACTACCAGGGAATGAAATGCAGGGTGAATTCGTGTAATTCGCACGCATTACATCAGCGAACAGGGAGTGAATTTCAGTGTGAACTCTCTACACTATGGAAAGATTTATACATACAAAAGAGATAAAGTTCAAAGTCGGTTTATTTGCATTCAACAGTCCATGTATACCGCAAACGAAACAACTTTCCTCCAGACCAAAGTGCGCAGCACAGTGCATGTAATTCATACATCTAACACCAAAGTAATATTGCCACCTGTAAATTTGGAACAATACAATAAATAAATAATATTTATTTGTGCTTCACTCTGAAATGAACTGTAATGAATTGACTTAATTCTTACATCCTTCACATTCATAAAGAGTTAAAAATCTGCACTTCACGTCCCAATCTAAATGTGAAATCATAGTAATTTATAATCATTTATAAGAAATAGAATAGTCAATGTAATATAGACTACACTCAAATCAGCTTGAGTTCATCAGTTTGACGGTATGGTGGAAGAAGCTGCCCCTGAGCCTGTCGGTCCTGGCTTTCATGCTGCGAAAAGTAGTAGCTGGAATGAATTGCAGTTAGGGCGACTGCTCTTTTACTCACAACTGTCATCTTAACTGTCCTGCATCATGGGAAGTTCACATCTACAGATGCGCTGACCTGTCCGTACCACTTTCTGTGGTGTCCTGCAATTAAAGGAGGTATAGATGCTATACCATGCACTGACGCAACCAGTCAGGATGCTCTCAATTGTGCACCTGTAGAACGTTCTTAGGATTTCGGGGCCCAATCCAAACCCCCATTAACAGTCTGAAGTGAAAGAGGCGCACTTGTGCCTTTTTCACTTCACGACTGGTATGTACAAACCACGTGATGATGTGGATGCCGAGGAACTTAAAGATTTATCCTCACAACCCCAGATGTGTTTATGCCAATAGGGTAGCCTGTCTGCAGTCCACCTGTAATCCGCAGCCAGCTCCTTTGTTTTTGAGGGAGAGGTTATTTGACGACTGACGCAATCGACCTACAGATGGTCCAATACCCACTGCTCTACACACCGTCCTTACACATCAGGAGAACAAGGATGCTTATGTGAGAATGCTGCTCTTGGACTACAGTTTAGTGTTCAACACCATAATTCCCTTCAGGCTAGACAGAATGCTTAGATATCTCGTACGTGACCCTGCCTTTCAGATCGACAGCAGGGTGTAAGATTGGGCTCCCTCAACTCCACCCCACTGACATTTAAAAGGAGCCCCTCAGGACCATGTACATAATCCCTTCCTCTAATTCCTGTGTAACCCCCTGGGTCGCCTCAGGCTCGCTCAGCTAGGGGGAGCAGCCTTCGGCCCCGCCAACCTGGGTAATCAGCTGGGTAATCAGCTGGCATGAATGCTGTGTGATGTCCCCAACGCTGCCAAAGAACTGACAGGACACCAAATGCAATTAAATGATTATAATTTATAAAGATTACGATAAATAAGTGATGAATAACGATACCGTATATAGGAAGGGAAAGAAAATAAGGAAAAGGCGTCAAACTTATCAAAGTCCAAACCGCTTCGTGCACAACCGTTAGAGCTCAATTCCCGCCGTCTTCCGGCCACCATTGGATTCCCTCCGAACCCAGGACCACCCGAAGTGGTCAACCAAGCACATCTATCCTCGTCTCCTCTCCTCAAGGAACCTCCTGGCCTCGGACCCCCGCTTGGGGTCCGTTCTTCGCCAAGCTTACAGAATTGCGTCCCTCTCTCTCCACCTCGTGCCGACTCCCTAATTCCCCGCCAACAATAGTTTACAGACTCAGAAGAGGGAGAGTAACGTTAACCCCAATTGGCTATCAAATGAATAAAATTCTCGTTATCAGTAAATTTTAACACAAACAAGCTTCCAGCACTCTCTCGTAACAAAGAGGCATTCCTACTTTTAACAATGCAAAGAAGCCATTTTCAATAAAGAAAAAAATAAAAGAAATCCCCTTTACACCTGCATACCCATGACAATATCGGCACCCACAGTTCCAATCTGTTAATTAAATTTACCGCCGACTCTACATGGATTGGACAAATCTCAAAAAATAACGAATTTTCTTACAGAGAAGAAATTATCTCTCTGATACAGTGATAGTGAGATCCCGTTGGAGGTGGCGGAAGTTACGGAGAATTATACGTTGGACCTGGAAGCTGGTGGAGTGGTAGGTGAGAACACAACGGGCCGCCGTTGTGCACTCCTTCACCCCATCCCTTCCTAGCGATCTCCCTCCTCGCATTTATCCTTGTAAGCGGAACAAGTGCTACACCTGCACTTACACTTCCTCCCTCACCACCATTCAGGGCCCCAGAGAGTCCTTCCAAGTGAGGCGACACTTCACCTGTGAGTCTGCTGGTGTGGTATACTGCGTCCGGTGCTCCCGGTGTCTTCTTTCATATATTGAGGAGACCCGACGCAGACTGAGAGGCAGTTTCGCTGAACACCTACACTCTGTCCGCAAGAGAAAGCAGGATCTCCCAGTGGCCACACATTTTAATTCCACGGCCCATTCCCAGTGTGATATGTCTATCCATGGCCTCCGCTACTGTCAAGATGAAGCCACAATCATGTTGGAGGAACAACACCTTAGATATCGGCTGGGTAGCCTCCAACCTAATGGCATGAACATTGACTTCTCTAACTTCCGTTACTGTCCCTCCTCCCCTTCTTACCCCATCCTTGACATATTTAGCTGTTTGTTTTTTTTTTGTTTCTCTCTCTCTCTCTCTCCTCTCTCTCCCTCTCTCTACCCATGACTCTGCCTGTTCTCCATCTACCTCTGGTGCTCCCCTCGCACTTTCTTTCTCCCGTGTCCTCCAGTCCCATGACCCTTTCCCTTCTCCAGCTGTGTATCACTTTCGCCAATCACCTTTTCAGCTCTTAGCTTCATCCCACACCCTCCGGTCTTCTATCATTTCGCATTTCCCCCTCGCCCCACTACTTTCAAATCCCTTAGTATCTTTCCTTTCAGTTAGTCCTAACGAAGGGTCTTTGCCCGAAACGTCGACAGTACTTTTTCTTATAGATGCCGCCTGCCCTGCTGTGTTCCACCGGCATTTTGTGTGTGTTATATGCCTGATCATTGGCGGAAGATTGCTGAGTTCATACGTTTCAGGTAGGTCGCAGTACAATCGCTCAATGCTGCTGGCGTGATTGTTACTTTTGCTGAAGTACGTTGCAAACTATTACAGAATTTCGACTGTCACAAAGGCAGGGATGGCTTCCGGTCTTTCAAAAGATGTTTTCGATGTTTCATAATGGACCTGTCGGATAACAGTGTGTAAAGGGAGAGTGAAGCTAAATCAGGGATTGAATCGCAGATACAGAAAGGGAGGGCAACGTGGAGCGTTCGTTTCTTAATGGACTTTGAGACAAACACAGAAACACGAAAGGCGCGAATACACTATAAGCTGTCTTCTGTACAGCCGTACACCAGTTCAACAAAAAAAAAACTGCAACGGAAACAGTGAGGAACGGATCGGGAGCGGAACCTGGATATGTGCCATGTTATTGGAACGGAAGAGTAAAACTTCCACAATATTATTTAGCACGTCCCCAGGTTTAAACGTTTAGGTATGGCATGAGCACTCAGTCGTGTCCAGGAAGGCTTCAGGTCACTGTAAGAAGAAAGGTGGACTAGCAAAGAGACCTGACTGGATCTAATATCAGAAAAGTGAACCCGGGTCAGCATTTCAGAATCACAGAGAAAACTCCCCGACATTTACATTGCACAGGGATAGGACCCGGGAGCATGGGATGTATTTAGTTGGGTGTCTGCGATGTATGGTGTTACCGGTCAAAAGCTTTGGAACGTGCATGGGGAAATTATGTACTCAGGGAAATGCTCAAGAGATATGCGGAGATTGTTTAGGAAGCACTGACATGGGTTTCACTAAAGGCTGGTCTCATTGACGTAGTGAAGGATGTTTGCGTTTTGTAACTCTGTGTGACAAGAATTACGGAACAGCTCACCAAGAGGAAGAAAGAAAGATACTTAAGATTTGGGATCGTGAAGGGTTATGGCGAGTCACAATGCAGAGAGAAACGAATTTAACAATAGAAGAGGTAAACGTGAGAATGTCTTGGCCAGTTGTACTAAGGTAAGTGAAGAACATGAGGACGACGAGAGAGTGTGGGCAGATCAGAGGTGAACGAGGAAAATTGTGTTTGGAGGAAAGGAGGTAGTGAAGCTCCCTACTGAAAATATTGATGAATGTGAACACAGCGTCAAAAGGCTGATACGCCAGAACATGCCGACGCTCAGAAAAAGGATGCGCTGGGAACTTGGAAAATATAATGAAGATGATTCTCCGGTGCCAGAAGGGATATAGCCCAAGTAATTTTGGAAGGCGAGCGATGATATTGCTGCACTGTTGGACAGGATATCTGTGTCTTGGCGAGCCAGACAAGTCGAACTGGAGGATTGTTGAGTGGAGAATTTTATTATTTTATATTAACTATTGAATAATTAGTAGAGGCAGCAGATCTCCAACCACTTCTTTTGTTGGTGGCAAATCATCGTTGAAGTAGTCCATGGAAAATCCTTGTGCTCAGAGTTCAACTCTTCATGACTTTGTTATTGAAATCTGTATTGAAACAAATAATTTTGTTGACAGAGGGACAAAGAAACATTTTTACTCAGAGGGACAGAGAAACCCTTCCCTCCAAACTCTTGAGTTATGATAATTATTATTACGATACTTTGTTATAATTTCATACTGCTCATTTGCTAATTACTCAGTGGGTGTGCGTTTGTGTATTAAGGGGACACTTACAGTTTTTTTTAGCGTAAATAAGTTGATACACCTTTTTAATAGAAGGGGAGGCGTGTACCATCTATCCATCTGAATAATACGGGTCGATTTTATTTTGCATTAACACGTTATTGAGCGTGCACGATTGGGCGCGTATTGAACTGTATATATGTGTTCAGTTCAGTTTCATTTAGTGAAGAATCCTGTTAACGTAGCTCCCGTCTCCGGCTATTTAATTGATGATAATGTTGTGTAAACGGCCATATGCACAACAATGTGGCAAAGCAGTTGAAGTATTTCTCCCCAGAACTGTTCTCAGAAAGCCCTCTTTCCATACAAGCTGCTTGGGGAATAGTTTTTTCAGCATTCCCTGAGTTGTTTTCCATTCCAGACTTTGCCACCTCACTGGCTTTACAACAGAACATTGACTGATTCCGATAGATACAGCGCTGTCTGTCACAACCTCACAGACAGACATGACGTCTTCCGTTGAATCCATCACACGAAGGCAGGCCAGAGGAATTCAACGACCAGTATAAAATACAAACCCTATTTCCAGAAAAGTCGGGATATTTTCCAAAATATAAAAAAAACGAAAATCTGTGATATATTAATTCACGTAAACCTTTAATTAACAGACAAAAGTACAAAAAAAACGATTTTCAATAGTTTTACAGACAAACTTAATTGTATTTTGTAAACATATACAAGTTAAGAATTTGATGGCTGCAACACACTCAACAAAAGTTGGAACAAAGGTATGTTTACCATTGTGTTACATCACCTTTCCTTTTAATAACACTTTTTATTCGTTTTGAAATTGAGGACACTAATTGTAGTAGATTTCCAATTGGAAATTTTGGTCATTCTTGACATATCAGACTTCAGCTGCACAACAGTCCGTGGTCTCCGTTGTCTGATTCTCTGCTTCACGATGCGCCATACATTTTCAATAGGAGATAGATCTGGACTGGCAGCAGGTCAGTCAAGCACACGCACTCTGTGTCTGCAAAGCCATGCTGTTGAAGCCTGTGATCTAACATTGCCCTGCTGAAATAAGCATGGACGACCCGGGAAGAGACGCCGACTTGATGACAACATATTCGCCGTCGAGTCAATGGTACCTTCACATGCATGCAACTGATCCATGCCGTGGGTACTGATGCACCCCCATACCATCACAGATGCAGCTTTTGCACCTTTCACTGATAACAATCAGGATGGTCGTTTTCAACTTTGGCACAGAGAACTCGACGCCCGTTTTCTTTTTATCGAAAAGTAGCTGAAATGTGGACTCGTCTAACCACAGCACACGGTTCCACAGTCTTTCGGTCCATCTGAGATGAGCTCGGGCCGAGAGAACTGGTCGGCGTTTAAGCATAGAGTTGATGTATGGCTTCCGCTTTGCGTAATAAACTTTCAGGTTGCATTTCTGGATGCAGTGACAGACTGTGTTTAGTGACAATGGTTTTGCGAAGTACTCCTGAGACCAGGTGTCTATAACTGTCACAGTAGCATGACGGTTTCTCAGGCAGTGCCGCCTGAGGGCTCGAAGATTACTCGCATTCAACAGCGGTTTCCGTCCTTGCCCTTTACCCACTGAGATATCTCTGAATTATCTGAAACATTTCATAATATTATGTACTGTAGTTTTTTTTTTAAACTAAATTTTCTGCAGCCATGCGTTGGGAAATGTTCCTTTTGAACTGACTAAAAATTCTCTCATTAATTTTCCCACAAAGTGGTGAGCCACGACCCATCCTTGCTTGCAATGACTGAGCCTTTGATGGACGCTAATTTTAGACCCAGTCATGATATTTCACCTGCTACCAATTAGCCTGCTTAATGGCGAGTCTTCCAATCCGGTGTTATTTGAATATTCTGTGCACTTTTCAATCTTATTTTAACTCTGCCTCATGTTGCGGGTGTTAGAGCCATCATATTCTAAATTAGTGTATATTTGCAAAATACAATTTTGTTGGTCAGTAAAACTATTGAAAATCTTTTCTTTATACTTTTGTCAGTTAAATAAAGTTTCACGTGAATTAACATATTACAGACGTTTGTTTCTTATTGCATTTTGGACAATATCCCAACTTTTCTGGAAATGGGGTTTGTAATAAATTTCCATGTGTTGGTAAGTATGAAGTTGTGATAAATGGTTCAGCAAGTTCTTCACTGTGTTGTCCATCCACGGCTTCATACGCAGTCATATAGCACATGTTTATTAAAGATCCTCAGGTCTCATGCTACAACATGGAACTCATTACATTTACTATGATGTTATGACGTGTTTGATTGTTACACCTATCTCTGACAACTGCTCACATAGAAGTGCAGACAATCAATTCGTATAATCTTCGCAGTCTGTATCAACACACTGTTTACAACTACAGTGCAGCTGCTTCAAGACTCAAAGCACAGAGACATGGACACCCCATTATTGAACAGAGGCAGCTGAAGGATCGCTGTCTAACCCCTTGAATTGCACAAGTGCTGGTCGATTCGTTGTATTTAGGAGACGGTTTTTATTTCTATCCAGATGCCAGAATCCACATATTTGAAATGCAAAACAGTGTGACTGTCAAGTGCTAGAGGAAATAAGCGACAGAAACAATCCCAGCATTGGAAATAAACTTCATTTCCCAGCAACGATAACTGACACTGCTGTTTACCGGGAATTCCAAATGCTAAAAATCAAAGGGTAGTAAACTTCTCGTATCCGCGTGTTGACCGGATACACCATTTCAGTGACAATCTGTGACTTCTGTTGCTCCTGAATTCACAGCTCCGCAGACACTCTGAGCTGATGCATTCGAAAAGTTCATGATTTAAACGGAGGATCGATCTCCGGAGATAGTTTCTTAGTTACAGTTACTTGAACAAACAATTTAATTCAAGATCATTGTGTCTGATGTATATTGGATCGATTGAATAGAACGGCACAAGAACCTCAGTAGAGTATCGCTTGGCAATAAGAACTATGTGTTTACTTACAATGAGAGAGCTTTGTCACAGAGCAATGACACTTACACAGAGACGCGCGCGCACACACACACACACACACACACACACACACACACACACACTCAAACACACACACACACACACACACACACACACACACACACACACACACACACACACACACACACACACACACAAACACACATACAGTGAATTGTGGGAAATTATGTTCTTTAGTGTTCGTGCGGGGGGAGGTTGGTTCTTACCGAACACTAAGCAAATGTTCCTGTTCCATTTCGTGCAGTGGGGGTGGTGGTTTGATGGCCGTTAGTATGTTTGTATTGGCTGGGGGTTTGGTTCGCTATTTTTCTTTGAATTAATTTCCATAAGACCATAAGAAATAGGAACAGGAGAAGGGTATTCGCCCCATTAAATTTGCTCCGCCATACAATCATGGGCTGATCCACTTCATCCAGTCATCCCCACTCAGATAATTTTACACCATGTCCTTTGATGCACTGGCTAATCAAGAACCTATTTATCCCTGTCTTAATTACACCCAATGGTTTGGCCTCCACAAACACTCGTGGCAAGAAATTCCACAGATTTACTACCCTCTGACTAAAGAAACTTCTCCACATCTCAGTTCTAAACGGACATACTTCTCTCCTGAATTCTTGCCCTCTTGTCCTAGAATCCCCTACAATGGGAATTAAATTGCTATATCTAATCTGTTCAGGTGGTTTAACATTCGAAAATTATTTTATGAGATCACCCAGCCTTACTCACCAGAATTCCATGGAATACAGTCCAAGAGCTGCCAGATGTTCCCCATTTCATTCCTGGAATCATTCTCGTGAATCTTCTCTGAACCCTGTCCAATGTGAGGTAATATATTTTCTAAAATAAGGAGACTAAAACTGCACACAATACTCCAAGTGTGGTCTCAAGAGTGCCTTAAAAAGCCTCAACATCATGTTTATGCTCTTCTAATCTATATCTCCAGAAATGAATGTCAATATTGCATTCGTCTTCTTCACAACCGAATTAACCTGGAGGTTAATCTTTAGAGTATCCTGCCCAAGGACTCCCAACTGTCTTTGTATCTCTGCATTTTCAGTTCTTTCCTCATTTAAATAATAGTCTGCCCGTTTATTTCTTCCACCACAGTGCATGGACATTCACTTTCCAACATTGTATTTCATTTGGCACTTCTTTGCCCAGCTATCTAAGTCTCTCAGCAGGATCTCTGTTTCCACAAAACTACCATTCCCCCCACTTATCTTTGTAACATCGGCAAATTTTGCCACAAATCCATTAATACCGTAGTCCAAATCATTGACATACATCGCAAAATATAACCGTCCCAACCTTGACCCCTGTGGAATGCCACAGGTAAATGGCAGTCAGCCAGAATAGGATCCCTTATCCCCACTCTGCCAACGAGCCCATTTCACACCCACTCGAATAACATCCGTATAATTCCGTGGGCTCTTCTATTGCTAAGCAGCCTCATCTGTGGCACCTTGTCAAAGGCCTTCTGAAAATCCAAGTACACAACGTCTGCTGCATTCCATTTTCTGCCCTGCTTGAATTTCTCAAAGAGCTGCAGTGGGTTTGTCACGTAGGATTTTCCTTTGAGGAAACGGTTTCCAACTTCAGGAATTTTTTCCTGCCAAGATAAAGAAAAAAATATAACAACGTTTTTCTTGTTAGAGAACCATTATGCTCTGCCGATTTTAGAATAAGAAACGGCTCTCTTATGTAGCTAATTGTTCATGTTATAACATCATAATAATTACTACTTTTATAATTAAACAACACAAATTCCATGCAAAATTATACCTCCAGGACCCTTCATTTAATATGGTATAAACAACAATAAGAAAGAAACACCAACACCAGGAAATCATCAGATGCTGGAAATTCAATCAACATACACAAAATGCTGGTGGAACGCAGCAGGCCAGGCAGCATCTATAGGAAGAAGTACAGTCGACGTTTTGGGCAGACTGGGAGACGGTTTCGCAGAACACCTACGCTCTGTCCGCCAGAGGAAGCAGAATCTCCCAGTGCCCACATGTTTTAATACCACGTTCCGTTCTCATACGGAGATGTCTGTTCATGACCTCTTCTGTTGTTAACAAGCAGCCACACCAAGGTTGGAGGACAACACCTTATATTCCCTCTGGGCAGCCTCCAACATTGATTTCTCTAACTTCCTTTAATGTCCCACCCCTTCTTACCTCATCCCTCTATCTATCTATCTATTTGTTTATTTATTTTTTTCTTCCCTTTTTTACTTTTCTCTCTGTATTTCTTTCTCTGCCCCTCTCACAATCACTTGTTGCCTGTTCTCCATTTCTCTGTTGTGTTCCCCGCCCCCTTTCTTTCTCCCTAGGCCGCCCAACGCTTCATCTTCTTCCTTCTCCAGCTCTGCCGGTGTGCTATGCTGCGCCCCGTGCTCCAGGTGCGGCATTTATGTGATGGTGAGACCCGACGCAGACTGGGAGACCGTTTCGCTGAACACCTACGCACTGTCCATCAGAGAAGGTAGGGTCTCCCAGCGGCCACACATTTTAATTCCACGACCCATTCCTATTTTGATATGTCTATCCATGGCATCCTCTACCGTCAAGATGAAGCCACACTCAGGTTTGAGTAACAACTCCTTATATACCGTCTGGGTAGCATCCAAACTGATGGCATCAACATTGACTTATCTAACTTCCGTTAATGCCCCTCCTTAGTTTCTTCCCTAACATTAACGAATTGATTATCTCTATTTACTGCTTTTCGCATTTTTCTCTCTTTCTGTCCCTTTCACAATAACTCCTTGCCTGCTTTCCCTCTCCCTCTGGTGCTCCCTTCCCCTTTCTTTCTACCAAGCTCTCCCGTCTCATGGTCCTCTCCTTTCTCCAGCCTTGTATCCCATTTCAATCAACTTTCGAGGTCTTTGCTTTATCCCTCCCCTTCCTGTCATCTCCTATCATTTCGGAACTCCCATTCCCCCTCCCATTTTCGAATTTCTTACTATCTCTTCTTTCAGTTAGTCCTGACGCAGTGTCTCGGACCGAAACGTCAACTGTACTTCCTCCTATACATCCTGACATTTCGTGTGTTTCTAAAAAAAACAGCGTTTATAGTATTAAAGGGACAAAATATGTTGCTAAATTATGTAACTCCTTCACATGCGATATTAATGGAACGTTTTTTTTTTCACTCAGAACGTGGTTGGCGTGTGGAATGCACTGCCTGAGTCAATGGTGGAGGCAGATATACCAGTGAAATTTAAGAGACTACTGGACAGTTATATGGAGGAATTTAAGATAACGGGTTATATGGGATGCAGGGTTTAAGGGTCGGAACATCATTGTGGGCCGAAGGGGCTGTACTGTTAATTGAAATGAATTGAATTGAATTTCGGTTCATTGTCATTTAGAAACCACAACTGCAATGCAGTTAACCAAATGAGACAATGTTCCTCCAGAATGATATCACAAAAGCGAACGACAAAACAGACTACACCAGAAAATCCACATAACGTTTGGCCATCCTCAAGTCCAGTGTCTGGAGAGGCTTCTGCGTATTAATATCGCCGTGCCGTCTTGGCGCGTTTCCCGAAAGGAGCTCCAAATTCTCCAGACAGAACAAGACTACCCAGACGCACCAAATCAGGACACCAACTCTACCACCCAACAAATCAAAACCTAAAGCTACAAGACCTACACAAATCCACATAGTTACATCATACAGTTACAACTATGCAAACAATGACATAACTGATAAAAAATATAGTCCAAAGATGTTAAAAGGCTATACGTTCCAAATAAACCACCACGCAGGGTAAAGGGGGGAAAGTTTAAAGGGAAAATGGGAGGAAGCCTCTTCACACAGAGAGCGGTGAGTGTGTGGAATGATGAAGAAGTAGCGGTAAATGCGGGCTCACTGTCACCTCTAAGCTTAGAAATCTAAATCATAACCCATAAATCTTCTTCTTTATCATGCATACTTTATATATTTAAAGAAAAAAAAACTGAAAGAACAGGGTACAGAACACCATGTAAAATGCTCTCCCTCTGCTGCCACTATCTTGCCTCTGTGAGCAAAACTATTCTGAATCCTCGCAACAAAGTATCACTGAATCCCCTGCATACTGACAGACTGCCTGAAACTACACAGGACAAAAGGAGAGCGATCCATTACTGCAAGGATCATAACTGTCTCTACCGAACAAGCATTACACTGGCCACACTGGTGACATCATTGCTTACTGCGCCCTGCCAGCGTCCACATCGATCAGTCCTCTGATTGTCAAGTTCACTCAATACTGCAATGTTACAATCACAGCTCTTTCGGTCCCACGATTGAACACACAATGAGAATATCACTGTTTACTCAGAACCATCTCTCAGTATATTGGTAATATCACTGTCCGTCCAGCCTCACGATGGACACTGCGAAAACAAGATACGACCATAAAGCAATAAAAAATAACAATATCTCGCTTCATAAAATACTCGCAGCAGAATCAGACTGTTAGTGATAATGTCCAGTAGTCACTGACAACACTGTCACTGAACATCGGAAGAAATTGTCAAGACATTCATTTGTCAATGCCCGGTCTCCTGCAACAAATAACAACACTTAATGCGCAACTTACAAGCTGCAAAATCAATACTTCAAATGTGTAATCACTACTTATTTTTACAGCACAATGCACAACGGGCTTGGCTGACGTGTCGGGACAGAATTTCCATACATTCTCTCGTTATGGACTTGAACTTTTCGGCTATACAGCTCAGAGCAGAGAGATATGAGGCCAATGAGTGATCAAAATAGCAGGTCAATCTAAAGGTATTAAACCTCAGCATTTGAACTTATTTTCGTACTGAAATCAAGAGTGACCCGGCGCTTAAGGAGAAATATTCACTCCATTAGTTTTATCACCACATTGGGCACACTATCTATATATTAAAGTACCGGCACATTTTTATTTGCTTATATCTAAATGTGAAAAAATGCAAATCCCGTTACAAACTATTATTTAGTCAGTCCGCGCGAAAATAAATTTAGACATTGTGCAGTGCGTTCGCAGATAAAGAACCTCAATGAGGAAAATAGGTGCAGCTTGTATTCACGAGGTTCAGATAATGGAAACCACTGGGGAACATTAAAAAAACGAGCCTTCATCACTTACACTTTTACACAACCAAGGTGTCTGATGTCTGACAGCCGGAATAAAATAATATATATATATATATATAGTTGTTCAAATATGCCGGGTATATGTAAACATATGTTTGACTTATTTAAAAATTGAAGATAAATATGCTGATCGCTGTGATTAAATGTGCGTGTTTATTTTTTGTTCTTGTTCCAATCAGGCTGTAACAACAACAAGGGAGAATTATTGCACATCACTAATCAGATTAATTACTGTCAAGAGGAGATGCAGAATTACAGGATACGCTCAGTTATATATTTGTAAAATAAAAGAATTCGACAGTTTATTTTTCCAAACAGATTTTGAAGTAATTTGTAAATATTGCTAGAAATAGGTAAAACATTGCAAGGAACGGAATAAAGAGGTCTTTGCAGATGGGCAGTCATGTGAAACACAGTCGGGTAAATATGCACAACCGTCCACTAAGCGCACTCACGGACATCTGTCTGAGTCACTGGGGAGCCAATACCTGGATTTGGATTGGACTATGGCAGTTATGAAACAGACACATTGCCTGTAATGCTGAAACGTCAGAGCGATTACAGGCCCAGTTTACAGTTTATAGAGACCCACAAGGCAGAACGTTCCACACTTTACAATCATGCCACTGACCATGCTGATGTTATCACTGCATCTCCTGAACCATCACTGAGCTGAAATGATAATATCGCTGCTGGGGAAGCTGATGACATAATTCCTAATCCTACTGTCTGTCGTTAACCCTACTGATAATGTTGTTGCTTCTGCAGCCTCAGCTGATCAAAGTGATGATGCCACAGCGCAGCCTGGTCAGTCACTCACAGAATTCTCAGACAGACAGAACTTTAATGTCTCCTCTATCTACAAATTTCAGCTGGAGATTTATCCAAGACTTATGTTTTCGACTCAGTCAACTGATAGACCAAAGTCTGTTGAAAAGTATCAACTAAGTGCAGGCCTGTATTCTGTACTTTACTCTTTTAAGTTGTTATCGGCGTTGTCGCAATGTTATCGTGATCGCAATGT
Source organism: Hypanus sabinus (assembly GCF_030144855.1). Taxonomy (NCBI): domain Eukaryota; kingdom Metazoa; phylum Chordata; class Chondrichthyes; order Myliobatiformes; family Dasyatidae; genus Hypanus; species Hypanus sabinus. Next base: position 963,002 of record NW_026779218.1, read on the forward strand.
CAGTAGATCCCAATTTGTCAGAATAAGGCTGGTCTCGAATTTTGAATATAAGTCATTATATTACTGATTGGAATATGGAAATGTTTGTTTGATGATGAACTTCAATAAAAATAAATTACAAAAATAGGGAAATGATATTAAATGAGCATCAATGGATAAAAAGTTTCATGAAAGTTCAGACGACGGAGCAAGGTGATTAACCAACGCAATAACGTAATCTCGACAGAGGCAAATTGTTCAATTCAGTTACATGTTTCAAATACTTAACATGCTATGTACCAGGAGCAACACGCACACACAATCCTGGAGGAACGCAGCAGGCCAGGCAACATCTATGGAAGTTAATAAACTGTCGACGTTTCAGGCCGATGCACTGTATTAGGACTGTAAATGAAGGGGGAATAAAAATGTGGGGGAAGGCGAACGCAGTGTCAGGTGAATCTATGTAGAGGAGATATCCTTCTTGATCATCCCTTTTCCTTTTCCATCAGCCACTTCCCAGTTTCTGGGCACATATTTTCATTTGTAAGTCTAAGTGATGCCTTCTCACAGACAGTTTTCTGACTTATCGTTTCAACTTTAAATCTATGCACTTGTGAGATCGGTGAAAACAAAAGCAGAAGTTGTATAGACATATGCCAAGTGTATGTTTTGGCGATAGGTAACGGTGCCAGATTATGAATGCAGAACTATTGTTTACTGAATCACTGACTGTTCAATGGAGTGTAAAACTTTATACTGCACAGAAGAACTTGTCTGCTGTTTCGTGTTTATTTAAAATATTTTAGATTATATCCCGTCTCATCCTAAACAGACATTTAAAAAATTAAAACAACTTTTTTTTCCGAATACATTGCGATGTCTGCGTCTGCTTCGTTGTTTCTACACGGTTGTGTAGAAAAACAAGAATAGCTATTGCACAGATCGCAATATTCTTTGTTAAAGAAAGGGAATTTATTTGGCAGGGACAAAGATTTATATCTGTTCCTGGAGGTGAAACCCCACGTTTCCCTGCGCCAATAGTATTTAATGGAGTTTGTATTTGATGATATTTAGCTTAATAAACGCTTACGATGTTTGTTGGGACAGCAGGAGATCATCACAATCACGCCGACAGTGACAGTAATTGTATTGAACGCAGACACACCACCCGGAATTTTTGCAGAGTTGGGTGAACAATACTTTCTCACAGATAAGTTTACCTTCCGGCCGAAATCCCTCAGAATCCCACGGAAGGACCGGACAGTTTTTATCCTCATTTGCCTCATATAGTAATTACTATTATTTTGCAGGTTCCAGTGTTTTTGATGTCATCTCAAAATTTGCCTAACCTTGGCTTGACTGAACGATATTAGCACGCAGAACTCGTTGAGAATTTATTGATATCCATGTCTCACCTTTTACAGAATTCGCCCTCCTACTATTCCACCGCGTCACAACTGGGAAAAGGTTCTTCATATCGTCGCCTACCACACCACGAGCATCTCGTCCTCCGTAACTCCCTCTGTCTCCAACAGGATCTTACCACGAGTCACATCCCTTAACCCAGCTCCACCACCTTCTCCGCTATCTGCAGGTATCGCTTAATACATCATCCCTTACCCACCATCCCTTCCTACTGATCTCCATCCTGACACTTATCTCTGCAATCATTACAAGTGCCAGAACAGCATCTACACCTCCTCCTTCACCAGACACCATTCACGGAATTCTGTCCGACGTTTATATCGGGTTCTGCTGGTATGGCAGCTACTCATTGGTGAGACCCAATGTAGATGGGGTGCGGCAGTGTGGAACACCATCGTTTGCAATCACCCTGTGCAATCCACGGCCTTTGCTTTAGCGAATGGACGTGTGTGCAATTCTCAGTATTTCTATCCAAATGGATATGCGGCCGGTCTATAAGCATGGAATCCAGTGATTCCCAGGCTGGTTGGTAAATTCAGTTTCAGACTGCCTTGCAACAGGAGGCACAGATTCACGGTGGAGACTCGCTCCCTGTGACTCGCCTCTTAAAATATCCAGCTTTCTCTCCACACAGTGAACGGAGCAAGAGTAATGATGGAACATTGCCCGCTAAACGGGGAAATGGGTCTTCAGCAAGTCGAAGGATTATTAATACCATCCAGAAAAGGAACTCCGCTTTATCCTATCTCATTCGGCACTGTCTACAGGGTGCAGTGATCTCCAGACAGCATCTTCAGCGTCTGGAGCAATGAGCACATTTCTAGGGAAACCTCGACACCTCAGCGATCCCCTCCGAGTCAGACCATACTTTGCCGAGAAATAAATCTCCATCCATCACTGTTCTTTGGTCAACATCTTTCCGTTCGCTACTTGAAAGGCTGCAATCGTACAGAAGAGAAATTATTCGGTTCTCTCTGAAGAGCAATTGGAGAGAGATAATAAAGGATGCCTTGGTAACAACACATATATCGGAGAAGTAAACAAAACCAGTGCTGGCGTGGATGTATTAACCAATTAATCCGATGCATTGATTAATGGTGCCGTTGGCAATAAAATATCGGAGTAGGAATTGAGTGAACAGCTGTCGCAAAAAAGAGAAGCTGTTCACGAGTTAGGAATGAAAATAATTCACAAAAAAAGGTGAGTAAAAGGGGGAGACGGGTATAGTCAGATGGTCTTCAAAGTTTCCGAGCGGAATGCGTGTATCAGCGCTGAGGCATTGTCAAATGAGCCGAGGGCCACGCATCAGTACGTGGGTCACAATCGATGCAGGGTTGTCGACGGCCGCTCATCGATACCAGCACCCCAATGGATACGGAGAGGTGAATTGTCCCAGAGTGATCAGAGGCCGCTCATCGATAACAGCACCACAGTGGATACAGACAGATGAGTCATCCCAGAGTGAACAGAGGCCGCCCAGCGATGCCAGTTCCACAATGGATACAGAATGGTGACACTTTATTTCCAATAAGCAGAGAGCCGCTCATCGGTACCAGTTCCTCAATAGGCACAGAGTGATGTACTGCAGGAGCAGAAGGAAGTGTGGTTGAAATTTGAATTTGAACACACCCACAGTTCTACATATACTTAGATTGGTGACAAAGCGGGAAATCTAAAGACAGTGAATGGGGAAATGGGACAGAGAAGTGATGGAATCACAGATTATTACCACAGAGGAGTAGGCTCTTCCACCCATCTGGATCAACCCTCTCTGATCCTTCACCACGTTCCATTTATCTGCAACCTCCGTCCCTCTCTAATCCATTCAATAAGACAACCTTCCATCTAATGATAATGATAAAGTAGTCAGAAATAAGACAGACGAGCTTGAGGCTCAGATGAAAATGGGGAACTACGATATTGTTGGGATAACGGAGACATGGCTGCAAGGGGATCAGGCCTGGGAATTGAGTGTACCAGGGTATACGTGCTATCGTAGAGGCAGAAATATGGGAAGAGGGGGTGGGGTGGCCCTGTTGGTGAGGAATGAGATTCAGTCCTTAGCAAGAGGTGACTTGGGAACAGGGGAAGTAGAGTCTGTGTGGATTGAGCTGAGGAACAGTAAGGGTAAAAAGACACTAATGGGTGTTGTGTACAGGCCCCCAAACAGTAGCGTGGATATTGGGTACAAGTTGATTAGGGAGTTAACATTGGCATGTGCTAAAGGTAATGCAGTCGTTATGGGAGATTTCAACATGCAGGTGGACTGGGAGAATCAGGTAGGTGCTGGACCCCAGGATAGGGAGTTTGCGGAGTGTCTAAGGGATGTATTTTTGGAACAGCTTGTGCTTGAGCCAACCAGGTACGAGGCTATTTTGGACTTGGTGATGTGCTATGAACAGGAATTGATAAGTGATCTTGAAGTAAAGGAGCCATTAGGAAGTAGTGATCATAACATGATATGTTTTTAACTACAATTTGAGAGGGATAGGGGCGGATCAGAGGTGTCAGTGTTGCAATTAAATAAAATAGACTACGGAGCCATGAGGGAAGAGCTGGCCAAAGTTAAATGGGCGGATGCCCTGGCAGGAAAGACAGTGGATCAGCAGTGGCAGATATTCTTGGGCATAATACAAAAGATGCAAATGCAGTTCATTCCAATGAGAAGGAAGGATTCAAAGAGGGGGAAGGGGCCACAGTGGTTGACAAAGGAAGTCAGAGATTGTATAGCATTAAAGAAAAAGAAGTATGACAGGGCTAAGATGAGTGGGAATACAGATGATTGGGTAAGTTTTAAGGAACAGCAGATCTTAACTAAAAAAGCAATACGGAGAGAAAAAAACAGGTATGAGCTCAGTCTAGCCAGGAATATAAAAGGGGATAGCAAAAGCCTTTTTAGCTATGTGAAGAGAAAGAAGATAGTTAAGAACAATGTTGGCTCCTTGAAGAATGAATTGGGAGAAATTGTTATGGGAAACAGGGAAATGGCAACAGAATTTAATGCATACTTTAGAATTGTCTTCACCAGAGAGGACACAAGCAATCTCCCAGATGTATGGATGGGCCAGGGTCATAAGATATCAGAGGAATTGAGACAGATTGACATTAGGAAAGAAACTGTGATGAGTAGACTGGTAGGACTGAAGGCTAATAAATCCCCGGGTCCAGATGGTCTGCATCCGAGGGTTCTAAAAGAGGTGGCTCAGGAAATTGCGGATGCATTGGTAATCATTTTCCAATGTTCTTTGGATTCAGGATCAGTTCCTGAAGATTGGAGAGTGGCTAATGTTATCCCACTTTTCAAGAAGGGAGGGAAGGAGAAAACGGAGAACTATCGCCCTGTTAACCTAACGTCAGTCGTGGGGAAGATGCTTGTGTCCATTATTAATGACGAAATAGTGGCACATCTAGATGGCAGAAATAGGATTAGGCCGAGCCAGCATGGATTTACCAAGGGCAAGTCATGCTTGACTAATCTGTTGGAGTTTTTTGAGGGTGTAACAAGGATGTTAGACGAGGGTAAGCCAGTGGATGTTGTGTACCTAGATTTTCAGAAGGCATTCGATAAGGTGCCACATAGGAGATTGGTGAGTAAAATCAGAGCTCATGGCATTGGGGGCAGGGTTTCAACATGGATAGAAACCTGGTTGGCAGATAGAAAGCAAAGGGTAGCAGTGAATGGGTGTTTCTCAGACTGGCTGGAGGTGACAGGTGGGGTACCACAGGGCTCTGTATTGGGACCACAGCTCTTTACGATTTATGTCAATGATTTAGATGATGGCATTGAAAACTATATCAGCAAGTTTTTGCTGACGATACTAAACTGGGTGGCAGTGTGAAATGCGAAGAAGACGTTAGGAGAATACAGGGAGACTTGGATAGGCTGAGTGAATGGGCAGATACTTGGCAGATGTCATTCAATGTGAATAAATGTGAAGTTATCCACTTTGGAAGCTGGAACAATAGGGCAGAGTATCTTCTGAACGGTGTCGAGTTAGGTAAGGGAGAAATGCAAAGAGACCTAGGAGTCCTAGTTCACCAGTCAATGAAGGTGAATGAGCAAGTGCAAAAGGCAGTGAAGAGGGCAAATGGAATGTTGGCCTTTGTTACAAGGGGAATTGAATACAAGAGCAAGGATGTTCTTTTGCATTTGTACAGGGCCCTGGTGAGACCACACTTGGAATATTTTGTACAGTTTTGGTCTTCAGGTTTAAGGAAGGACATTCTGGCAATTGAGGAAGTGCAGCGTAGATTCACTAGGTTGATTCCTGGGATGGCAGGGCTCTCTTACGCAGAGAGATTGGAGAGATTGGGCTTGTACACGCTGGAATTGAGGAGATTGAGAGGGGATCTGATTGAAACGTTGAAGGTAATTAAAGGATTTGATAGGATTGAGGCAGGAAATGTGTTCCAGATGTTGGGAGAGTCCAGTACCAGAGGGCATGGATTGAGAATAAGAGGTCAGTTATTTAAAACAGAGTTGAGGAAGAGCTTCTTCTCCCAGAGAGTTGTGCAGGTGTAGAATGCACTGCCTCGGAAGACGGTGGAGGCCAATTCTCTGGATGCTTTCAAGAAGGAGCTGGATAGATATCTGATGGATAGGAGAATCAAGGGATATGGGGACAAGGCAGGGACTGGGTATTGATAGTGAATGATCAGCCATGATCTCAGAATGGCGGTGCAGACTCGAGGGGCCGAATGGTCTACTTCTGCACCTATTGTCTCTTGTCTATTGTCTATAATGATAGATTTGAATCCGCATCTACCATTGACGCTGGCAGTTCCTTCCAAACTCCAAGACCCTCTTAGCGAGTCAGCTTTAGCACACACTCCTTTTGCATATTTCAACTTTCACCTTACACCTATGAAGTAGTTTTAGATTCATTCAGAGAATTGGGAAAATTTGCGAACAATCACCCTTTTCGTAATTCTCACAAATGTGTTACTTCTGTAATATCTCCATTCATTTCCATGCCGCAAAGGGATACATTCCAGTTAAAGAGTTTCGTCTAACTCATGTCCTCAGTTCCCGAACTCCTGCTTTCAAATTATCGCTGCACACTTTGAAGCTTATTGACATTTTAAAGCTGCTTGTAGTTGCCAGGAGCAACTCACGATATTCTATCTGTGGCTGCAATAACGTGTTGTACAGCTTCACCCTAACGTCCCAACTCCTTCATTCAGTGAAGTGATTGCAAAGGTCAATGTGATTAGAGCTCAATACAAACTGAACTGCCTGTGACGCTGCTTACCTTCTGCAGCTTAAATTCTACCCATTCAATGTGCTTCTTCACCTATTGTATCTATCCTCACAAAACAGACGAACTTATACTTGTCTCTAATAAATTCCATCGGCCATATTCCAACACATTTTCTAGCCAGTCAACATCAAACTGCAAACTTGGATGGAGTTCCTCGCTGTAACAGCGCCCCAACCTAGGGTTCATCGGAATTTTTTTCACTGATTTTGTTTTCTACATCGACATCAAAGATACATCTAAAATACATGATAAATTACAACGGGTTGGACACCAATCCCTGCGCGACACCTGTTACATTCAAAGAATCAACCATCCCCTCGCTGCTAATCCAGAAGAGAACGTTCAACAATCCGTTCACAAGCCGCAGATAAAGTCGGTGGCGCGTAACTTTTTATTATGAAATGTCCCTAGAATATTGCTCTCGATCTCGTTTGTATGCTTGGAAGAACATACGTACAGCGTATTTTAATTTGAAACATGTCATCTGTTAATTACAGTGACTTTCATCATTCAAATGACTGGAAATGACAACAACAAGAAAAAAATGTCTTATCTCCCACTTCAATAACGTGTACTCCATTTCAGTTGCCGAGCTGATGCCCCGACCCCAACTTTGGAAGAGAATGTGCTCCGCCGAGGTGAGAAAATAAATCTACTGGAAGGTGATCGTCCATGTTCATTGTTCAGGATGATTGTCTATGTTAGATACAAACTCTAATCAGAAATTGCCCCATTTCAACAGCTGAAGCCAGAATTGATATTGTCAATGTTCATATTATCATGGTTTAAAAGTTAGTAACTTGTAACGTCCCTTGGGGATACTTATTCATGGCACTATGACAGAGGGAAAAAAAAACAATTTAATATATGCATTTGTGTAGCTCTTTCTAACAGGTAAGTTGACCGCTCGCCCCGAACCTCCCGAACACACAGGCAGACATACTTTATTGATCCCGAGTGGAAATTGTGTTCATCTCCATTAAGTGACCTGACAAACCATACTCACATGCTTGAGGTGTGGCGCGGTTTTCTGTATCTTCATTTATATCAGATAGTAATCACCACTATTTTACGAGTTCCAGTGTTTTGATTTTACCTCAGAATTCCTCTTACTATGACTGGACTCAACAAAATGATTACAAAGAAACAGTTGTTAATTTGTCTTTCATTCTGGGGAACTCACCCTTCCGCATCAAAACTGTAAAAACTTCCTTCATGTCGTTACTTGCCAGCTCACGAGCATATCCGGTCCTTCTTTCGTCTCCAGTGGGAACTTACGACGACTCACATCCCCTACCCGACACCCTCTGTGTTCTCCGCTTTCTGCAGGTATTGCTTTCCACATCACTCTACTGCCCACTACTCTTCCCACTAATCCTCTTCCTATAAACTATCCCCGCAAGCGTTACAAGTGTCACACCTTCATTAACACTTGCTCCCTCATATATACTATGGGAGACGGTTATATTAGTTTCTCAGGCTGTGGCACCTCCACATTGGTGAGACCCACCGTAGATTGGGATACAGAATTGTGGAACACCATCGCTTCCCATGCACCCTCTAAAATCCATACGTTTTGCATTATCGAATAAATGTGGAAAGAATTCCCAGTGTTCCTATCCAAATAGATCTGCCGACGGTCTATAAAGATGGTACCAGTGAATCCCGGTTTGATTGGCAAATTGAGTTTCAAATGTCTTGCAACAGGACGCAAAGATTCACGATGCAGACCTCCTCTGTAAACTCGACATTTAAAATATAATATTTTCTGTCTACACATGACAGGGAACAAGTCTAGGAAGGAATATTCCCCACTTAGCTGGACAACAAATCTTTAACAATTCACAGGAGTATTGACACCAATGAACCGTGCTTCAACATATTTCACTCTGTAGTGTATACGGTGCTCTGTGCCAGTCTAGGCAGGAACTTCAACGACTGCAGCAATGACCATAGTTGCAGTGAAACTCCCCAACTCAGAGTTTCCGGTTGAAGCAGAGACCTGTTTTGTCGAAAAGTAAATCTCCGTCCGTCACTGTTCTTCTCTACCTCTTTCCATTCGCTACTTGAAAGACTGCAATCGACAAAAGAGCAGTTAATCATTATCATCTGAGGAACAACTACAGACAGATAATAAATGATGCTTTGCTAGCAACGAGGACATCGCAGAAATAAACAAAGCCATTGCGAGTGTGGATTTATTAATCAATTAACACGATGTATTAATTAATGACGCCGTTGCAAATAAAGTGGCGGAGTCGGTCGTGAGGTGAATTGCTGTCGTAACAAAGGACAACTGTTCACAAGTTAGGGATAAAAGCAATTCACAAGAAAGGGTTAGTCAAATTGTGAGACTGGCCCAGGCAGCCTCACAAATGGTGTTCCGAGTGTGAGAATGTAACGCGTGTTATCCGGTATGAGATAGTCTCACATGAGCTGAGAACGCATAGATATCAGCTCAACAATGGCTACAGAGAGGTTAGACATCCTACAGTGACCCTAGGGCCGCACATCGATACAAGGTCCAGGATAGATAAAGAAATGAAACTGTGAACCAAGGGCTGAAAACGTGTAGGCGACCCACAAGGGATAAAGCGTGGTGAGTCCCTTTCAACAAAAAGCCAAAGGCTGCTCGTCGGTTCCACAATCAAAGGGGTAAGATCAGAAGAGTGTCATGGAAAGGTGAGACTGAAGACATCCTTTGGTCTGCGCATGTTTAAACTGGTGAAGAAGTGGAACAGTAGAAGACACTGAATAAGGAAATGTTACAGAGATAGTCATGGAATCATAGATAATTACTACGTTGAAATAGGCTGTTCCGTCCATTTATGTAATCCTGCTGTGATCTTCTGACTCCTCAAATTTCACTGCACTATCCTCCCGTCCCTCATTAAAGTACTACACAACCTTCACTGCAATGACCCTTGAGTGAATAAGTTTTACCGCATAAAAGTCTTCCATATTGCATCTTTCACGCCATACCTAGGAACGTCAGTTGTAGATTAATTCTTTGGATGGGGAAAATCTGCGGGCATTCACCCTGTCTATCACTCTCATAATGTTGTATACCTGTGTGATATCTCCACTCATTTTCCACTGTCTGGTGAATAAATTCCTAACATATCCAAACATTCCTATTCCTAACATTTCCCTCGAATCCTTGTCCTGAGTCTGCGGAATCTTCCTTTCTAATTTTCGCTGCGCACTTTGAAGTTTTTCGACATTTCACAATTGTAGGTATCTGGCCAGAACAGCACACGATTTTCTATCTACGGCCTCACCAAAATGTTGTACAACTTCCAAATAACGTCCCAACTCCTGTACGTTTATTGTGTAAGCCACTGTGATTAGAGTTCAAATCAAGCCGATCTGCCTGAACGCCTTATTCCCAGGTCTCTTTTTTAAATACTGCACATTAAATTCCACCTATTCAATAACTGCTTCTTAACCTGTTGTATCTTTCCTCACAACGCAGACCACCTCACACTTTTCTGTATTAAATTCTATTTGCCATTTGTCAACTCATTTCACAGCCAAGTTACAAGCTTGGATGGAGTTCTCGTCTGCAATTCTTCTCATGTAGTCTTCTACATCGACATCTAAATTACAAAAAAATATAAGACAAATAACAACGGACAAAATACCAGTCCCTGCAGTAGACATGTCTACGTCAAAGAATCAAACATCAACTCTCCGTTAATCCAAAAAAGAACGTTCATCATTCAGTCCACAGCCCGCAGCTAAACCCGTGTGGCCGCGTATTTTTTTTTTATCAAAGGGCCCAAGAATATTGTGGTCCAGCTCTTTTATATGCCGAGAAGAACGTACATACAGCATATTACATTGTGAAACATGTCATCAGCTGATACTGTGACTTCCGTCATTCAAATGATTTAAAAAGACTAGAACGAGCGAAAGAATAAACTGATCCTAAGTCTCCCTTCAATAACTTGTTCTCCATTTCACCCGCCGAGCTGATGTCCTGCCATCCATGTCAGAAATGAACGTGCTCCTCTGATGTGACAAAATAAATTTATTGAAAGTTGATTGTCGATTTTAATTGTTCAAGATGGTAGCCAATGTTAGAAGCAACAATGATCAGATAACGTCACATTTCAGCCAGGTGTCTTGGAAATTAAGTTGGCAACGTTCATATTTTGTTTAAAGTTAATAACGCAACAGCCCGTGGGAATACGAATTTCTGGCACGGCGACAGACTATTATATGTCAGTGTTTGTGTAGCTGGTTGTTCCTAATGCGAGTCATGTGATATCCACACTAATTGCCTTAGAGGAATTGTTCTGAATTGTATATAAACCTGTAAAACCGATCACCGGTCTTTATGACCATTTGGAACGTTCCGTACACCTGAACGCTGCTTCAGACGGAATATTGGATATCCAGCGATTTACTACATCGCGGGCGTTTTCTATCCTGCAATTGTCGCAATAGGTGTCCCTGGTAAGATACTGAAGCTGGTCACTCTATGTATAATGCCAACATCTTGCCTTTCTTCCGCTGCCCTGCTCGGAATTTTACTCAGAACAAATGATACCCTCGTCTGAAATGTGCTTACAGAATTGAATATTCAAGCATATCATCGTTTCTTTTTATTCAGTTTCCATATACTTGCGATGTGATGTTTTTATTTCGTTTTATCAACTACGTTGGTGCCGATAATGCAATAATTTGTTTTATCTTGCTCGGCTTTCAGAAGAGACAATGGTTCTTTATCCAGATCGGCAGCTTTTTCAAATGACCGGCCAGTCGAATATCGACACACATGTTTGTTCTTCCATAAATTACTACATTTAAACCTCATTAATTTCTCTGCAAACAATCCCTTCAGCTGTTTCACATCTGATAATGGAAATGGCATTGCTCGAGGTGATGTTTACTTGGGCGATCGACCGCTCACGGGTAGGTGAGTCATGGAAACCAGATGCCTCGTTCAAAACTGTCGGCCAATCGCCAGTCCATTGTACTGCTCCAGCCGGAATGCACCGATGGAGCCAGCACATTTTGAATTTCTGCTTTTCACTTTCAAAAAATATGCCCTACATTCATACAAACAAGAATCGTGGGCATTCACGCAGTTGCAGTTAACAATAATTCTGTTCTGTTCTTCAAATTTCGTCTAGTTAATTTAACGGCGATTGTGATCCTATCTCGGGGAAAATGCGGACTCTCCAAATGCATCACCCGTTACCTGGTTGGAATGGCAACAGCGGATCTGATGGTGGTTATATTTGTCGCTTTAGTGGATCAAACCAACAATATCTACATTTATTCTAGATCCCTGCTCATTACTCCTGTATGCGCTCTGACAATTGTATTTAGGTTTGTAAGAATGTACTCTTCTGTTTGGTTTACGGTCAGTTTTACTTTCGATCGTTTCATCGCAATATGTTGTCAAAAGCTGCGGGAACGATACTGCACTGACAGAACAGCAACGGTGGTTATGGTAACCGTGGTTATAGTAAGCTGTGCAAGAGGTATCCCGTTTTACTTTGCTCTTGAACCTTACATCATAATTGACAACGTGCCGTGGCGTTGCACCGTCACACATGAATACGCTACTTTACCTGTGTGGAAAGGTCTCGAATTGCTGGACAGCATTTTATCACCGTTGCTACCAATAGGATTAATTCTAGTGTTCAATGGGTTGACAGTAAGACATATTATTGCGGCAAATAGAGTCCGCAGAGGGCTTCGGAACAGCAGTGAAAATCAGAAGGATACCGAGTTGGAAAAGCGCAGAAAATCGATGGTTTTGTTGTTTGCTATATCAGCTAATTTCATATTATTTTCAATGCCCTATGTAGTTCATTCTCTGAAATGGCAAGTGGAAAATTTCTTTTACCTGGACAGATATTTCAGTACACCGGTATATATACTACAGCAATTTGGGTTCATGTTGCAAATTCTCAGTATGTGCACCAATACTTGTACCTATACACTGACACAGAGGAAATTCAGAAAGGAGCTGAAGATTGCAATTAAGTATGTGTTCACTTTAAATGGCCATCTGTGTAGATGTGCTCATGTCCAATTGCGTGGTTTTCAAATAAAACAGTTTTTAAAATGAGTAGTTTCGTAAATATGTCATAAATGCAAAAAGGCATGTGCCTTGAGATCCTTCTATCGCAAAATCCACAGAGGATTGCACACTTCCCCTAGAGTTCAGGTGGGAAACTAGGCAAATGGTCAGGGAGCTGGAGTAATTGATACAGTATTTGAACAAATTCCAAACTATCGCAGTGACTTGACAAACACCAGGGGCAATAGACAATAGACAATAGGTGCAGAAGTAGACCATTCGGCCCCTCGAGTCTGCACCGCCTTTCTGAGATCATGGCTGATCATTCACTATCAATACCCACTCCCTGCCTTGTCCCCATATCCCTTGATTCCCCTATCCATCAGATATCTATCTAGCTCCTTCTTGAAAGCATCCAGAGAATTGGCCTCCACCGCCTTCCGAGGTAGTGCATTCCACACCTGCACAACTCTCTTGGAGAAGAAGCTCTTTCTCAACTCTGTTTTAAATAACTGACCTCTTATTCTCAATCCATGCCCTCTGTTACTGGACTCTCCCAACATCTGGAACATATTTCCTGCCTCAATCCTATGAAATCCTTTAATTATCTCAAACGTTTCAATCAGATCCCCTCTCAATCTCCTCAATTCCAGCGTGTACAAGCCCAATCTCTCCAATCTCTCTGCGTAAGACAGCCCTGCCATCCCAGGAATCAACCTAGTAAATCTACGCTGCACTTCCTCAACTGCCAGAATGTCCTTACATAAACCTGGAGACCAAAACTGTACACAATATTCCAGGTGTGGTCTCACCAGGGCCCTGTACAAATGCAAAAGGACATCCTTGCTCTTGTATTCAATTCCCCTTGTAACAAAGGCCAACATTCCATTTGCCCTCTTCACTGCCTGTTGCACTTGCTCACTCACCTTCATTGACTGGTGAACTAGGACTCCTAGGTCTCTTTGCATTTCTCCCTTACCTAACTCTACACCGTTCAAACAATACTCTGCCCTCTTGTTCCTGCTTCCAAAGTGGATAACTTCACATTTATTCACATTGAATGACATCTGCCAAGTATCTGCCCACTCACCCAGCCTATCCAAGTCTCCCTGTATTCTCCTAATGTCCTCTTCGCATGTCACACTGCCAGCCAGTTTAGTATCGTCAGCAAACTTGCTGATATAGTTTTCAATGCCCTCATCTAAATCATTGACATAAATCGTAAGGAGCTGTGGTCCAAATACAGAGCCCTGTGGTACCCCACTAGTCACCTCCAGCCAGTCCGAGATACACCCATTCACTGCTACCCTTTGCTTTCTATCTGCCAACCAGTTTTCTATCCATGTTGAAACCCTGCCCCCAATGCTATGAGCTCTGATTTTACTCAACAATCTCCTATGTGGCACCTTATCGAATGCCTTCTGAAAATCTAGGTACACAACATCCACTGGCTTACCCTAACGGAATGTCTAACGGAATGTCTTCTGGACTTTTCAGGGTTCAGATGTTTCAATATGGAAATCGTCGGTTGAGATAGCGTAAAGGAAGCTCCTTTGAATAACAGGGGGATTTTGATGGCATCACAACTGAAGAAATGGAGGACACTGTAGTGTACATTAATAGACTGTGAGTAGAAATCAGAAGTAGGAGGGGAAGAAACACTCGTTTGAGAATATTCTATCCAGAGCTCCCATCACCAAATCGAAAACAACAGACCGAGACAGTGACATGTGACAAACTTTGCCATCAGCATCAGGGATGAAGCCTGGGCATGTCTAGTCTGAACTGCATTGATACCACCCTGTCGTCCGTCCCACATGATTGGGTAGTCTTCATCCAATTAGGTGACCACTGCGCCAGTTTGCTTACAATATTATTTTAGTTCTTACATGAAGGCAGATGCTCGTCTTTGTTAAAATTATTTTTCTCAAGTTTTATTTCAGCAGGTGGTCCTAACAGCCATTGGAGCGGCACACTCAGTCCCACGACCACTGCGAATGCAGTGTTCTGCTGCCTCCAGACTTTCCGGGTAACCCAAAAGGAAACACATTTAGTGCTCATTGATGCGGGCTTCCACGGTGCGACCCGTCTGCCTGAAATATGTTGCTATGCATTCACGAACAGTATTACATATTACATATCACAGGGCCAATAGTACGATCGCATCTAAACCATAGTTTCCAGTGGAACGCTGCAACTCATAACCAGCTCTTCACGATTTTAGCAGCATCCTTTGGTATTCTCCAAATGAGGCAAACACCCAATATACCAATTTCAAATTCCCAATTCAAGTACACGCGAATTTGTCTTAATCTCAGTTTATCTTTGAACAGTGGGTTCATCAGGCCCAGAATAAATACACTCATATCTCGATCCCTTTAACCTTTATTTCACATGGACTGTGTGGAATCCAAGTCTCCCTCTGAAATCACTAGCAATGCAGCAAAGAAAATAAATAAATAAATAAATAAATAAATAAATAGATAGATAGATAGATAGATAGATAGATAGATAGATAGATAGATAGATAGATAGATAGATAAATGAATGAATGAATGAATGAATGAACGAACGAACGAATGAATGAATGAATGAATGAATGAATGAATAAATAAATAAATAGATAAATAAATAACTAAACAGATAGATAGATAGATAGATAGATAGATAGATAGATAGATAGATAGATAGATAGATAGATAGATAAATAAATAAATAAATAAACAAACAAACAAATAAATAAATAAATAAATGGATGAATAAATAGATAAATAGATAAATAAATAAATAAATCAATGAATGGGTACACAGGTAAGACAAAACAAAAATCTAAACTTGGACGTTTAATCCTTCAAATCTGCGACAGGTAACTGGCGTACACTGACAAAAATGTTAATTCTTACCACATATTCTAAAAGGGAAACCTGGTGTGGGTGGTTGCGGACCCAATGCACTAAGTCTTTGTACAGTTTCGCAAATAAAGTAGCCTCTGAAATTCAAATTTATTTCTCCCAAGGAAGCAGACATTTGCAATTAGATCTTATTGTGAACACATTCAAACATTGTTTAATTCAAACATTGTTTCTATATAATCCTAGCAATTCCGCGACTGCCTTCCGCTCATTCACGCACGAATTACCTGGCTTTGTCTTTCAACTGAACTCACAAATTTCCAGTTCGTATGCAAAATTGTATATTCTGAATGCATTGACGCCTCAAGATAGCGCAGGACACGTCGTATGTGTAAGTGTAGAAGTTCGCAAATAATCTGTAACTAGAATTATACAACACTTAAGAAATCCTTTTGAGTCCAAATCAAAGGGACGCTGGAAGTTATGTCTCATTCGCAAGTTGATATTCAGCAATTTAAAAATGACGTCACCGTGTCAGGAAATCCCCGCCGACTTCCACGCGTTCACACCTTCAATCTCTAATTAAGGATATAGTATCAGGTTTAAATAATTTATAATTAAAATAATTTGAAATAATTTGAAATATTTTTAATTAATTTATCATCATTGAAATAACAGATTTGAACGTTGAACTGGGACCTTTATTGTCTACTACTGATTTTACTTGTTTTTAGTTGTCTTTACGGAACTATTCTCTTTACTAATGGAGTTAAGGTATATTCCTTTATCGTGATACGTCTCTTTAAAATCTCAAACTTAAACGTTGAAGTAATGAATGCTACAACCATTCATTTTAATAAGTATTCATGTTTCGCTATGTGTAAGAACGGAAGGATCAAACAGTACCAATGACTTTCTAAATCGTCGGTGCTGCGAGAATCTAAAATATATGTGACCTCCAGCTCCAAATCCTTTCGATTTAATGCTTATTTGCTTTAGCCCTTTTAACACCATTCATAAAACTGACGTAAATGCAGTTGTGTGCTTGCCGCTCGTCTGGTTACATGTACGTCTAGCGGTATCGTCTGTTAACACCCAGAAGTAACTTAACGGATTCTTTAATTATTTGTTAGCTTCCCTAACTTTGTATTTTCAGCAAAGTCGAGTGTTGAGTTTGTGATTTGCTTTATACGGTTGCTATGAGTTATGGCCTTACGATATGTTCGCATCGAAACACAGTCATTTCCTCTGGGGCACCCAGACCGTGTAATACACTCTGGTGATTAGTTGCTTGTAACAGCTGTCTATGATCGTCCACAGGCACCAATGTCCCAGAATACTGTTCAATATATCTCCGGTGCTGAAGCAGAAAGGATGTAGTGTAGATTATATTCCTGCCTCAGTTCCTGCCCCTATTTCCTTACCTTGTGATTTCTCACTGGCCGCAAACTGGGAAGAGATGTGATTATTCACACTGACAGTAATACAGGGTTCTTCCCTTGGTATGTTGGCTGGAGATGTTTGGAAGTTGACTGCCTATCATCGTCATAACCGAACGGAGCTGCATCACTACGTCCATCACTAGCGTCCCCTCCTATTTCAGATCCAAAAAACCTATATTTTTTCACTCTGAGTAGGCAAGTTGTCCTGCAGAATTTATATCTGCGTTAGACTCTTCCTGTGTCCTCCAGTACTACGTTACAGTTTTTGATAATGATTTCAGTATTACATTCATAATGTGTTTAACCCAGGCAACATGCTCTATTCTGTATCTTCACAGTATAGTCCGGATCAATTTTGATTCGGTCCAAGAATCTGCTCATAACAAGAGACTATACCAAATTTGGAACCACGAATCTATTTAGGGTGTATAAATAGCCTATCTGACATTAATACATGGGAGATTAATTCTTAGTTAATGTTTCAGCGATCTAAAATCCATTTCAATACATACGGGTGAAATTTCATCCGGAACAATCTCAATTTAGAAAAAAAAATTGTAGCACATGTACAAGAGTATAAATTTTATAATATTTTAATATTTGCGCATTTTGCGTTACTTTATAATAAGCTCTCAAAAACAGATACAAGTGATTCATTTCCACATCCCTCACTCCAACCCTCCTCGAAAATAGTTTGCCTTCTCCTTAAGGTGGACGCCTTTTATTTCAAGGCGGGTCACCACAGCATGGAATGCTAGATTGCTTCTTGTAATGTTCGCTCTCCTTTCGCTTACCACCGACATTCTACTCAATCCTCAATTATATCACCATTTTGCTCTGGCTCCGTGTAAATGTTTTGTATGACAGCGGTTTTTACTTTCCTCGATATCTCCATGACCACATTGAGGGCTTATTAGTACTTCCTCATCATAATATTAAAGAGACAAGTTTTGAGAGTGATATTATATGAATGGTTGATACTAATTTCCCTGATACTGAGTGAGAGAACCCAGTGACTCAGGAATTACAGGAAAGTGAGTTTAATGAGTTATTGAATGCTCGTATTTTTGATCCAGTATGATAATTCACCATAAGAGGTGAGGACGGTTTTGATTTGATATTCTCTAACGAACCGGACAGAATTTTGAAAAGGGAAGTTATTGAGACTTTAGGAACAAGGGATCATAACATTGTTAGTCACGGAGTTTTTGTTCGGTAGAGTATGTCAGAAAACGCCAGAAAAGAATAAATTGAATTTCAGGGAAAGGCAAATTTTGTGCAGATCCGGTGAAGACTTTAGAAAGTAAACGGAAAGGAAATGCTTGTCGTTGAGTCAGTTGAGAGACAATGGGGTCCATGTAAAGAGGGACTACAGACAACGCCGGAAACGTTCATGCACAAGGGCGGGGAAGTAATAAAAGCAATGGATCATACTTCAAATTTCAAAGTAAAATTTATTATCAGAGTACATACATGACCCCACATACAACACTTTTTTTTTCTGTGAGCATACTTAGCAAGTCTACAAAGGAACACATGGATGAATAGATATGTATGTATTTATTTAAAATAAAATTTAAAATAAAATTTAAAAAAATACAGCCGTATGATGTTAACCGTAGGGCATATGACAATATGAGAGCTAGAGTGAACAGGGAAATTCTGATTGCCAAAAAAGGCAGATTGAGAAGGATATTGCCGATAATGTTAAGACTGACATCAAGTGAATGTTTTCAACAATTGAATTTTAAAGGAAAAATGATGGAAATTCTTAACGTGCATTAGGAATAATAGTGAGATGTTGAATTATGCTAAGAAGGGCATAGCAGATACTGTTAACTTACATTTGATGGAGGTACTCACCTGCGAAGATGTTAGCAATATGCCGATGAGTGGAAATAGAATTGTTTTTATGTGACTTAGAGGCATTAGAAAGGGAGGTCCTGCTTAAGCTGAAAATGTGAAAATATTATAAATCTCCAGAACAGGGTGGTATATTTAAGGGTGCTGAAACAGTTTTGTGAATACATATACAAATCCCAAATATATATATTTCAAAAGTGATGGACGACTGTGGAAATAATAAGAACTGGAAATTGCTAAAGTTGTCCTTTTATATTGGAAAAATGTCCGCACTGACCCTGGCAACGATAGACCTTGAAGCTTAACGTGTATCGTAGGTAACAGACTGGAAACAATAAGAAAAGGATGAAATGCAAAAATAGCTGATAAAAACCAGAAAGAAAGAATTGGTTCAGAAAGCGGAATTCATATTTTACCAATATGCTGAAGTTCTAAGTGGCAAATTTTTTGTTGCAACATTAGAGAGATTGATATCATCGACTTTGCTTTTTAGATGAGAATAATAATCAAATTACAGGAGGTAGAGAATCGGTGTAAAGTGTGCGAATGACTGGAGAATTGGCTCAAAATCATAAAACAATGAGTTACGGTGAGAGGATCATTTTCACACGAGGAGGAATTGAGAGTGTGGTTCCGTCGGGTTAGCGTTTGGGACAACGGCTGTTTCTAACGTACATTAATGATTTGGACAGGCACGTGATAAATAAATTAGTAACGCTTGCCGATGACGCAGAATTAAGAGTACAGGAAAGTAATGGATAATAGAAGGTAAGTATGTGACATACATGATAAAATCAACTTTATAACAAAAGTGTGTGGGTCATAGAGTGAAAACAGGAAATCAAAATCAGAGAGAGGGGGAGAGAGAGAGAGAGAGAGAGAGAGAGAGAGAGAGAGAGAGAGAGAGAGAGAGAGAGAGAGAGAGAGGGAGAGAGAGAGAGAGAGAGAGAGAGGGAGAGAGAGAGAGAGAGAGAGGGGGGGGAGAGAGAGAGAGAGAGAGAGAGAGAGAGAGAGAGAGAGAGAGAGAGAGAGAGAGAGAGAGAGAGAGAGAGAGAGAGAGAGAGAGAGAGATACGAACGGTGGGTTTTTCTGTCCGCAACAGGGTTTCAGTGATCGTTGATTAGATGTCATGACATTCGCCTGACAAATTTTACTCTTATGGACTTCAGCATTTTCGCATTGCGATATTTCATTGCAAATACGAGCAGCTGTTGAATAAAAAAAAGAACATGGAATTAATTTTAATATGTTTTGTTTACAACCAAAATTGTAGAGGACCCACACAGCAGTTCTACAATCAGGTCCCGAGTATTGCAGCTGACGCTGCTCCGGGGGTTCTAAAGAGCAGAGTGGAGTGGACACGCCTTATGCTGATGCATCAGTCCTGTTCTTCGAACCGACGTTGCATATTTTGACAAGCAAAAGAACCTACTGTGTAAACGCTGAGACTTCGCATCATTTATCCTCAATGAAAGAGCACTGAAATCCAACTGGCGGCAATGCCCGAAATCGGAAATCGAGCACAATTCGTCTACAGAAGCGCAGAAGGTGTTACTGTTCCAGTTCTTAAAGTGGACATTTTAGTGAACGGAAGCAGGAAGGGCGGCCCATTCGAACTGTACCGGCGAAACTCTCCTCATTAGCTCGCTGTAGCCTTTATCCCGTTAAAGCATTACTATTCGTGGACTGCCCAATTACATGTTTGGGATTGCGGAAGTGTATACCTCAAGAAGTTACACAGCCAGCTCTTTCCGTATACCTGCCCTCTTCATTTGTCAAATGTTGTTCTTCCACTTCCTATTAATTCTCTCAGGTCACTTCAAATCAATGTCCTTTAGTTCATGATTACCTAACCTGTCAGTGGTAAGCCTGCAGAGAGAACAGTATCATTAGTGTGGTCAGTGACGGGCCTGGATTACCAATGCTGTCATCATCATGGTCAGCAGTGACATTGTCAGCATGTGCAGCAATTGTTCTAGAAAAGTAGTGATAACATCACGGCCCGTCGCTGAAGATATTATGAAAGAAAACAAACTATTCTCTGTGTCAATCTGAGGTGTTTCTTTCAACGACGAAGCTCCGCCTGTGATCGTACCGCAATCAGTGTGTGTCCTTCGTGCCTGCTTGGTTCCTTTTTCCAGCTTAGCCTGTCCAGGAAGTGACAAAGATGGGGGTCACTTTGCTGGTAGAGAATTCGTGAAAGTGCAAAACACTTGTGTTCTATTTTTCCCTTATTGGAGTCCTGACGAATAGTCTCGGCCCGAAACTTCGTCAGTGAGTCCTGACGAAGGGTCTCGGCCCGAAACGTCGACATCGCTTCTCCCTGTAGATGCTGCCTGGCCTGCTGCGTGCTACCAGCATTTTCTGGGTGTTGTATGAATTTCCAGCATCTGCAGATTTCCTCCTGTTTTCTTTTTACATTCTTCGCAATGCATTCAGTAAATGTGGTTCAACCTGTTAACATTTAACAGTTAAATGTCCGCTTAGTAGGATCCAGAGAATTTTATAAAATATTTAAAATATTTGTCATGACACAAAACCGCAGGAAAGTGCAGTATTTAGCATGAAGTTGCACACACCATTGCACAGTAAGTGATTAGGCAAAAACACGTTTCGATTCCCAAATCGGTCCATAAATCCAGCCATTGAATACAAGTGGCACATATTTATGAAATTCCGATTCTGTTTATACTGATCCGCCCAAGTGTCCAGATTTAAATTCGAAAGGATAGTTAACAGGAATTAATGTCAGAAGACATCGGTGCAAATGTACAGAATTTGGTTTAGCCTTATAGATGAAAATCTGTGTCCGGAGATGGGAATTGACAGAGAGCTGGAAAAGAAGGGTACTTACTCCTTTCACCTATCACCCTCTCGAGTTGGTGAATATCCATCTGGTTGTGTTTCACGTTACTGCTCATCTGACCTGTTTATTCTATTCCTTGAAATGAGTTCTCTCATTCGAGCTATATTGACAAACTATTACCAAATCAGTTAGAGAAAACTGTCTCTGTGATTGTACACAAACATTCCGTAGTGTTCCGTATGAATTCTGCAAGCACCAATCTATAAGGGGTTAAACTCATCTCATCTTGACTGTGATTAATCGGACCAGTGATGTGCATTAATTTTCTCGTGTTGTACTGCACCGCCTGCTTGAAACAGCAACAATATACACTTTTTTTGCAGCACACAGGTCCCCCCCCCCCTCAAAATGTTAAGAGATTATTCCGTAAATTTACATCTAAAGTGGGTAGTTTAATAATTATATTTGCTATTCTATTCCTGGTGTGAGACATCAGGTAAAAACATGTCGGTTGTGTAACGGTGTTAGTGATGAAGACTCGGCATTCCTATGTTCCTCAGTGGTTCCCATTATCTGACCCTACTGAACAGAAGCTGTACCTGTGTTCCTCTTTGAGGGTCTCTATCCGCGAACCCGCTGAACAATGTCCGAATTTATCTTCGACTGAGTAAAAGAGTGTAACATGACTTGTAAATGAAGAGCGATGAATTTCATTTAGACATACGAAAAAAGAAATATTCCAGTGCCTCGATAACTAAACACTGCCCAATGTAATGATAGGAAAAAAAGAGTGAATATCTCTTCTTAACAGCAAGGTTACTCCTGATATCAATACGGCAATAATACCAAAAGCCGCGGTTCACGGACTATTGCCACTATCGATTGCACACAGTTAACTGGAGCCACAGGTGGGAGCTGGATGGCAGGTGGGATTGCCATTGTGTAGAACACGACAAGCCCGTTACCAGAAGTGCCAAATAAATTAATGTTTATATATATAAATATTTTAATAAATGACGCTGGAGTTTATAGTTTGGCACAAAACTTGAGCTGCTGATTAAACAATAATAATAATAATAATAATAATAATAATAATAATCTGTCATTTGCTAACACGAACAAATAACTTCAAATAAGCATGTTCGTCGGCAAAACATAATGTTTCTCCATTAAAAAACAGGGAGTTTTGGCAGGTAAAATGAAGTGTGCACGTAAGTTTTCCTGAAGGTGGAAGACGCCCGTTTCTGCTGAGTGGTTCGCAGCTTTATGCTGGTTTTAGTTGATGGTATTTATCGGAATATATGTTTAGAATATTTATTGAGCAGTAAGATATCAACACGTTCACGCAGAAAGTGACAGTGATTGTATTCAACACAGAGACCTGGAATTTATGGAAAATGAAAGGACAACACTTTCTGCAGGTGCATTGACCGTTCGCACCGAACACGCTTGAGACGTGGCGCGGTTTTCTGTATTTTCATTTATAACAGATAGTAATCACCGCAATGTTGCATGTTCCAGTGTTTTGATTTTACAACAAAATTCCTCTTGCCTTGACTTGGCACAAGAAAATTAGTACAAAGCAACAGTTGTTAATTTTTCTATATCTGTCTTACTTTCTGGAGAATCTACACTTCCGCTTCAAAACTGGGAAAAGGTTCTGGATTCTGGTAACTACCAACCCACGAGCATATCCGTATCTTGTTCCGTCTCCAGTGGGATCTTACGACGATTCACAACCCTCACCCGACACCCTCGGCCTTCTCCGCTTTCTGCCGGTATCACTTTACACATCACTCCCTTGTCCATTTGCTCTTCCTACAGATCCTCTTCCTGTAACGTATCCTTGCCAGCTTTACAAGTGCTACACCTACATTAGCACCTCCTCCCTCACAAATACTATGGATGACCATCTGCCCTTCCTGTCAGGCGTTTATACTTGTTTCTCATTGTGTGGCAGCCTCCACATTGGTGAGACACAACGTAGATTATGATACCGAATTGTGGAACACCATCGCTTCCCATGCACCCTCGAAAATCCACACATTTTGCATTAGCGAATAAATGTGGAAAGAATTCCCAGTATTCCTATTCAGATAGACCTGCGGACGGTCTATAAAATGGTACCATTGAATCCCCGTTTGATCGGCAAATTGTGTTTCAAACTGTCTTGCAGCAGAAGGCAAAGTTTCACGGTAGACACTTGCTCTGTTACTCGCCTATTAAACTATCACATTTTATGTACACACATGACCGGCAACAAGTCTATGAAAGAATATTTCCCACTTAACTGGACAATACATCTTTAGCAAGTGACGGGAATATTGACACCATCCAGAAAATGAAGCCTGTTTCAACATTTTCCACTCTGCAGTGTTTACCGTGCTCAGTGCTCGTCCAGGCAGGAAATCCGGCGACTGAAGCAATGACTATAGTTGCAGTGAAACTCGACACTCAGAGTCCTCGGGTGAAGCAGAGACCTGTATTGCCGAGAACTAAATCTCCGTCCGTCATTGTTTTTCTCTCCATCATTCCATTCGCTACTTGAAAGACTGTAATCGTCAAAAGAGCAGTTAATCATTGCCATCTGAGGAACAACTGCAGACAGATAATAAATGGTGCCTTGGTAACAACGCTGATATCGCAGAAATAAAGAAAACAAGTGCGAGTGTGGATGTATTGATTAATGACGCCGTTGACTATAAAATGGCAGAGCATGAATTGA
The DNA here is from genome assembly GCF_030144855.1 of Hypanus sabinus. Lineage (NCBI taxonomy): Eukaryota > Metazoa > Chordata > Chondrichthyes > Myliobatiformes > Dasyatidae > Hypanus > Hypanus sabinus. Next base: position 987,398 of record NW_026779218.1, read on the forward strand.
AGTGAACTGCTGTCGCATCAAATGACAATTGTTCACGAGTGAGGGATGAAAGCAATTCACAAGAAAATGTCAGTCAAATGTTGAAACTGGCCCAGGCAGCCATAAAAATGTATTCCAAGTGTGAGAAGTGTTATCCGGACTGAGATATTCTCACTTCAGCGGAGGATCACGCATCGATATTGTCCTGGTTACTTGAAATGACCAGGAGACGCAGACAATTCTTCGAGATTCAACAGTGGCTAGATGGGAGATGCCAGAGAGTAGTGGTGAATAATTGTTTATCGGGATGGAGGCCGGTGACTAGCGGGGTGCCTCAGGGATCTGTTTGGGCCCAATGTTGTTTGTAATATACATAAATGATCTGAATGATGGGGTGGTAAATTTGATTATAAATTATGCCGATGATACTAAGGTAGGAGGTGTTGTAGATAATGAAGTGGGTTTTCAAAGCTTCTAGGGAGATTTATGCAGGTTAGAAGAATGGGCTGAACGTTGGCAGATGGAGTTTAATGCTGAGAAGTGTGAGGTTCTACATTTTGGCAGGAATAATCCAAATAGAACATACAGGGTAAATGGTAGGGCATTGAGGAATGCAGAGGAACAGAGAGATCTAGGAATAACAGTGCATAGTTCCCTGAAGGTGGAGTTTCATGTAGATAGGGTAGTGAAGGCTTTTGGAACGCTGGCCTTTATAAATCAAAGCACTGAGTACACAAGTTGGGATGTAATGTTAACATTGTACAAGGCATTGGTAAGGCCAAATTTGGAATATTGTGTACAGTTCTGGTCACCGAATTATAGGAAAGATATCAATAAATTAGAGAGAGTGCAGAGACGATTTACTAGTATGTTTCCTGGGTTTCAGCACTTAAGTTACAGAGAAAGGTTGAACAAGTTAGGTCTCTATTCATTGGAGCGTAGAAGTTTGAGGGGGGATTTGATCGAGGTATTTAAAATTTTGAGAGGGATAGATAGAGATGACCTGAATAGGATGTTTCTATTGAAAGATTCAAACGAGAGGACATGATTTGAGAGTTAGGGGGCAGAAGTTTAAGGGAAACACGAGTTTAAGGGAAACAGTCAATTTCTTTACTCAGAGAGTGATAGCTGTGTGGAATGAGCTTCCTGTAGAGGTAGTAGAGACCAGTTCAGTTGTGTCATTTAAGGAAAAATTGGATAGGTATATGGACAGGAAAGTAGTGGAGGGTTATGGGCTGAGAGCGGGTAGGTTGGACTTGGTGAGATTAAGAGTTCGGCACGGACTAGGACGGCCGAGATGGCCTGTTTCCCTGTTGTGATTGTTATATGGTTATATGGTTTATAAGTTTAAACCTTTATTTGCAAACAAAGGCTGAGGCAATCAATGAACTTGTCACCGAAATCCCGCCAGATCCGGTGTACAGCATTATTTCTGTAATTTCTTATTTCAGTTACATTTCGGTTCTATCAGCATACACAATCAATTTTTAGTTGCATATCATCTATACATTAACTAATCAAACGGTCTTGCTTAGCTCTCGGTGCGCCACCAGTATTTCTCTCCAGTTCGCATTGGGGCCCCATTCCTGTCCAAGGTTATTTTTTCAGACATCCTCCCTCACATTACATTTCCTGCTCGTACCATTCTGTCCGCCACCGTTATCTCGTACTAAACAAAGGCTGAATATAATACATGGAGTACATTTCATCTAATTAGTGCTGCTTGCTAAACAGGTGTTCTGTAAGTGCCACAGTATGCAGCTAAGAGAGTACAAAGTATCTAGTTAAAAGAATACATAGCAAAATGTGCCCAGTAAAATACTACATAGTAATAATCGGTACCTAGAAGTGATTACATAGTGTAGTAAATAGCTAGTACAAAGAGGTTATATTACAGGTATATATAATGATTATGTCAGGTATATTTCTCAATAGAATCAGCTTCACAGTGGATACAGGGAGGTTAGTCATTGTACAGTGACCCTGGGGCCGCAAATCGATTCCAGTACCAGAACAGATAATTAAATGAGATTTTATGGAGTGAAGCGAGGACTACAAGTTTGTAGGCGTCCCACAATGCGTTAAGAGTGGTAAGACCTTTTCACCAATAAGCCGAGGGCTGTTCATCGGTACGAGTTCCACAATCAGAGTGGTATACTGTAAGATCAGAAGGAGTGTGATGGAAAGGTGAGCTTAAACATAACTTCTGGTCTGCACATGGTTAGATTCGTGACGAAGTGAAAAAGGAGAGGACATTAAATGGGGAATCTGACAGAAATAGTCATAGAGCCATAGGTGATGTAGTCTCCTCCGTCCATCAAGATAATCCGGCTGTGATCTTTTGCCTCCACACGTTTCACTGCACCCGCCCCCGTCCCTCATCAACGTCCCTAACAACTTTCAATGAAATGACCCTTCAGTGAATAAGTTTTGCCACATACCACTCTTGCAAGTTTTACCGTACACGCCCAACCTATGAACTCTAGTTGTAGGTCACCCAGTGGATGGGGAAAATCTGCGAGCACTCACACTGTCAATAATTCTTCATAATTTTCATAAATTTTGTACTTGTGTCAGATCTCCACTCATTTTCCTGCTGTCGGGGGAATGAATTCCTAACCTATCCAACATTTCCCGCTAACCCATGTCCTCATTTCCCGAACTTTTCCTTTCAAATTTTCGATGCACACTTTGATGTTTTTTGACATTTTATAGCTGTAGGGAGGTGACCAGAACAGCACGCCGTTTTCTATCGACGGCTTCACCAACGTGCTGTACAACTTCCAAATAACATCCCACCTCCTGTGCACAGTAATCTGACTTTGATTGCTTCTGTGATTAGAGCTCAATACGAGCCAATCTACCAGTGACGCCGCTTTTCTGGAATTATCCATCTGTAATCACAGGTCTCTTTTTTAAATACTGCACACTGAATCCCACCTATTCAATATCTGCTTCTTATCCTGTTGTATTTTCCTCCCAACGCAGAAAATCTCACATTTGTCTGTATTTAATTCCATTTGCCTTTTCTCATCTCATTTCCCAGCCAGTCAGCATCAAGCTACAAGGGTGGATGAAGTTCCTGGCCCTAGAAAACGCCACCAACCTCGGATTCGTCCTCAGTTCATCTCATCCAGATTCTACAACGACATGTAAATTATTAAAATTCAAGATACGTATCAAAGGACCTTACACCAGTCCCTGCAGTACACCTGTCAAAGTCAAAGATCCAACCTTCCACTCTGTGCTAATCCAGTAAAGAACGTTCACCAAACCGTCCACAAACTGCAGTTAAAGTCGTGTGGACGCATAACTTTTTCTTATGAAATGTCCCTGGAATATTACTCTGGATCTTATTTATATGCTGAGAAGAGCGTACGTACAGCGTGTTTTATTGTGAAGAGTGTCATCAGCTGTTACTGTGACTTTCGTCATTCTAATGACTCCAAATGTCTAGAACGAGCGAAAGAAAATAATGATCCTAATGTAAATCCTAATTTCAATAATGTGTACTCCATTTCACCTGCCGAGCTGATGTCCCGCCCTCAAAGTCAGAAGTGAATATGCCCCGCTGATGTGAGAAAATAAATTTATTTGAAGTTGATTGTCCATGTTGTTTGTTCAAGATGGCAGCGTATGTTAGCTACAATATTGATCAGAAAATGTCCCATTTCAGCAGCTGAAGCCAGTTGTCTTTGAAATTAAATTGGCAACGTTCATAACTTGTATATAATTTAATAACGTGTAACAGCCCTCGGGGATAAGACATCATGGCTCGGTGACGGAGTGAGAAACATACTGGTTGTTCCTGATGCTACTCATGTGATAACCACCCTCAGTGTCTCAGAGAAATTGCTCCGAATTGTATATAAATCTGTAAAACCGATCACCAGTACATATGAGCGGTTGGAACGTTTCGTACAACTGAACGCTGCCTCTGACAGAATATGGGATATGCAGCGATTTACTACAATGCGAGCGTTTTCTATCCTGCAATTATAGCGATTGATTTCCCTGGCAAGATATCGGAGCTGGTCAGCATATGAATGGTGCCGACCTCTTGTTTTTGTTCCGCTGCTCTGCTCGGACTTTTCCTCAGCAGCCATGATACCCTCGTCTGAAATGTGTTTGCAAAATGGAATATTCAAATCTCTAATAGTTTTTTTTTATTCAGCTTACATTTTTTAATGTAGTGTTCTCTTTTTTTTTTCTTTTTCTCAATTACGTTTGTGCCAATATTGCAATACGTTGTTCGACCTTGCTGAAGAGACAGTGATCGCTTTTCCAGATCGGCATCTTTTTCAGATGATTGACCATTTGAATATCGACACGCAGGTCTGTTCTTCCATTAATCACCAAATTGTAACTTGCGCTTGAAACCTCATTAATTCCTCTACTAATAATCCCTTCAACTGTGTCACCTCTAATGATGGAAATGGGGTTGTTCATGATGATGTTTACTGAAGCGATCGGCGCTCACCGGTCCGTTGGTCGTGGAAATCAAATGCCTTGCTCTAACCTGTCGGAAAGTCGCCAGCCCAATGCCACTCCAACACAGTTGGAGTGTACTGATGGAGCGGGCAATCATTGGATATCTGTTTGTCACTTCCAAATAACGTACCCTACTTAGCACTGAATCAATGGTGGACATTCAGATAGTTGCAGCTAAAGACAGTTCAGTTTTCCTTTTTGTTTCTTTGTTTTTTTAACATCCGTCCAGATAACATAACGGCTATTGTGATCCTATCTCGGGGGAAATGCGGACACTCCAAATGCATCACCCGTTACCTGGTTGGAATGGCAACTGCGGATCTGATGGTGGTAATAGTTTTCGTTTTAGTAGAACCGACAAACAATATCTACATTTTTCCCAGATCCCTACTAATCACTCTCGTATGCACTCTGACAGTTGTATTTTGGGTTGTAACAATGGACTGTTCTGTTTGGTTTACGGTTACTTCTACCTTCGATCGTTTCATCGCAATATGCTGTCGAAAGCTGAGGGAACGATAACCATAACCATAACCCTAATGCAACGGTGGTAATGGTGACCGTGCTTATACTGAGCTGCGGGAGAAGTGCCCCGTTTTGATTTGCCATTGAACCTTACGTCATCATTGACAACACGCCGTGGCGGTGCACTCTCACGTATGAATAAGCTACTTCACCCGTATGGAGAGGATACGACTTGTTGGACAGTATTTTAACACCATTGCTACCAATCGGCTTAAATCTAATGTTCAATGGGTTAACAGTAAGACATATCATTGAGGCAAATAGAGTCCGCAGAGGACTTCGGCACACCAGTGACAATCAGCAGGATACCGAGACAGAAAACCGCAGAAAATCGATGATTTTTTTTTGTTTGCTATATCAGTTAACTTCATTTTATCCTGGATACCCTATTTAGCGCATTCCCTAAAATGGCAAACGGAAAATTTATTTTACCAGGACAGATATCTGAGTACCCTGTATATATACTACAACAATTTGGGTTCATGTTTCAAGTTCTTAGCATGTGCACCGACACTTGTATCTATACTCTGACACGGAAGAAATTCAGAAAGGAGCTGAAGAATGGACTGAGCTTGTGTTAACATTAAATGGCCATCTGTGCAGATAACGATCATATCCAATTGCAGGTCATAGTAGTTTTCCAATAAAACTGTTTTAAAATTGTATAGGTTTGGCAAAATATGTCATAAATTCAAACCATCCTGTGCCTGGCCATCCGTCAATCGCAGAATCATAGCAGGATTTCAAACTTCATAGAGTTCTGGTAGGAAACTAGGCAGACGGTCAATGAGCTGCGTAATACATACATTATATGAAAAAAAAAAATCCAAACTATTGCAGAAACATGACAATCAACAGGGATGGAATAACTCCTGGACTTTTTTGGGGTTCAGATGTTTCAAAATTGACATAGTCGGGTGAAATATTGTAAAGGAAGTGCCTTTCAATAACAGGAAGATATGATGGTATCACAGCTGCAGAAAGGGCGGACACTATGGAAGGATTTTATGTTAATAGACTGTGAGTAGAACTCAGAAGTAGTAAGAGAACAAACACTCGTTTCAGACTATTCTGTCCAGAATATGGTGATAGATAAAGGACAGGTGCCATATTAAGAAACTTCTTATTACAGGCAACTTAAACTTCCCTAATAGTCATTGTCACATTTTCAGGTAACATGTTTAGATATGACAGAATTTCTCAGTTGTGTCCAAGAAGGAATCCTGGCAGAATAAACGGACAGGTGCATTAGAGAACAGTGCATACTGAATCTAGTACTAGAAAATGAAAACGGTTCACAAGACAGAACACTCAGCTAGTCATTATTGCAGAACTATAGAGTACAATACCTCGACATTTACTATAACCTTACACTGGGGTAGCAGCAGACAGTTTGGAACATATTTAGTTGAGGGAGTGCGAACTACGCTGCTACTGGACAGGACCTTGGTAAGGCAAATTGGAAAATGATTTATTCATGGAATTGCACATCAGAAACGTGCAGATGGTGTAGGGAGCACTTGCATAGGGTTCAATTCAGACTTGTCCCTTTGGAGAGCGGATCGGATGGAAGCCTAAAATGACTGGTTGGGCAGTGACATGGAAACCCTGGTCGAGAGCATGAAGGAAATATACTTAAAGATCAGGCAGAAAACATTAGTCAGGGCTATGGAAAGTCACAATTTAGTCAGAGAAGTATTTAGCAATGGACTTAGAAGAGTTAAAATGGAAGGCCTTAAGGAGTCTCATTAAGGGACGTGAAGAACAGGAGAATGAGGAGAGGGAGGGTGGGGCAGATGAAGGATAAAATAAGATGCATATTGCTGGAGTACAAGGAGAAACTGAATATCCTTCAGTATACTTCGCTTCGGTATTCACTGGTGAGCGCGACCATGAATGTGGATACATGGTATAAAGAGAGATGTGCTGGCAGATGCCGACGCTAAGAAGGAAGTTGCGCTGGAAACTTTGAAAACATAATTCCCCGGTACCAGAAGGGATATACTACGGGTAAGCTTTTGTACATGATCTTTGTGTCTTCGATAACCTCAGAATTACTACGTGAAGAATAGAGGAAACATAGAAACATGGAAAAGCTACCAGAACAAAACAGACCCATCGGCCCACAGAGCTCTACCGAACATTTCCCTACATTAGAAATTACTAGGCTTACCTATAGCCCTCTATTTTATTAAGCTCCATGTACGCATCTAAAAGCCTCTGAAAAGACATTATCGAATCTGCCTCCACAAACGTTGGCGGCAGCCCATTCCACGCACTCACCAGTTTCTGAGTAAAAACCTTACACCTGACATTTCCTCTGTAGCTACTTCCCAGCACCATAAACCCGTGTCCTCTTGTGACAACCATTTCAGCCCCGGGAAAAAGCCTCTATCCGGTCACCTCTCAACATCGTTCGCTCCAGGGAGAAAATACTGAGTTTACTCAACCTATTCTCATAGGGCATGCTCCCCAATCCAAGAATCATCTTTGTAAATCTCCTCTGCACGATTTCTATGTCTTCCCCACCCTTCCAGTAGTGAGGCGACCAGAACTGAGCAAGTTGGGTCTGACCAGGGTCCTATATAGCTGCAATATTAAATTCATTTCCCCGCCTTCTTAACCACAGAGTCAACCGGCGCAGTTTCTTTGAGCGTGCTATAGACTCGGAGACCAAGATTCCTCTGATCCTCCACACTGTGAAGAATCTTACCATTTAGATTATGTTCTGCCATCATATTTGACCTACCAAAATGAACCACTTCACACTTACCTGGGTTGATCTGAATCTGGCACTTCTCAGCCCAGTTCTGCATCCTATCTGTGTCCCGTTGTAATCCCTGACAGTCCTCCACACTATCCATAACACCTCCAACCTTTGTGTCATAAGCAAACTTACTAAACCATCCCTCCACTTCATCATCCAGTTCATTTATAAAAATCACGAATAATAAGGATCACAGTACAGATCCCTGAGGCACACCACTGGTCATCGATCTCCATGCAGAATATGACCCCCCTACAACCTCTCTTTGCCTTCTGTGGGCAAGCCAGTTCTGAATCCACAAAGCAATGTCCCTTTGGAACCCATGGCTCCTTACTTTCTAAGTAAGCCTTGCATGGAGTACCTTATAAAATGCTTTGCTGAAATCCATGTACACTGCATCTTCTGCTCTTCCTTAATCAAGGTGTTTGGTCACATCCTCAAAAAAAAATCAATCAGGTTCGTAAGGCACAACCTGCCCTTCACAAAGCCATGCAGACTACTCCTAATCTTATTACACTTCTCCAAATGTTAATAAATCCTGCCTCTCAGGATATTATCCATCAACTTACCAACCATTTAGGTAGGACTCACTGGTCTATAATTTCCTAGGCTATCTCTACTCCCTTTCTTGAATAAAGGAACAACATCGGCAACCCTCCAATCCTCTGGAACCACTTCCGTCCCCATTGATGATGCAAAGATCATCGCCAGAGGCTCTGCAGTCTCAACCCTCGCCTCCTAAAGCAGCCTGGGGTACCTTTCGTCCGGCCCCGGCGACTTAACCAACTTGATGCTTTCCAAATCTTCAGCACAGCCTCTTTCTTAATATCTACATGCTCAAGCTTTTCCATAGTGAATACAGAGAAAAATTATACATTACGTACCTCTGCTATTTCCTCCGGTTCCATGCACACTTTCCTACTGTCACACTTGATAGGTTGTTAGATAGGTTTTTAGGATGGCAAATGACTTTTTTTTATTTCCTTTTTTTTTGTTGAGGAAATGTAATAGCGTTAAAGAATAATCTCTTCCCGGGCGTCCAGGCGAGTATTGGTATCGTTTTTAAACGGAGTTTCGATGACAAACCTTGTCATCATCGTCAGACCATGTCTAGCCTGATTGCATTCATACCGCCCTGTCGTCCTTCCCTCTTGATTGGTTACTGTATATCCAATTAGATTTTCCTTTCTCCAAACGTGTTTACAATATAATTCCAGTTCTTACATAAAGGAAGATATTCGTTCGTGGTAAAATTATTTTTCTCTAGTTTATTTCAGCAGGCAGTTCTAATAGCCAATAGTTTACGCTGTCGTATTCCACCCATAACCATTGTGAATGCAATCTGTTGCCGCCGATTTCTCCGGGTAACCCAAAAGAAATACATTTTGTGCTCATTGACGTGGGTTTCCACGTTGCGACTAGTCTGTCTTAAATACGCTGCTCCGCATTCAGAGGGAATCCTCTAAATGCCAGCCGATCATGAGTCCCAGATTATCCTTGACCAGAGTAAACTGTGCTTTGCGCTTCTTTACAGGTTTGTGGATAGTCATGATCAGTAATGTCCCCTCCTATTTCAGATACAATTCCATATTACTTCTCTCTGTGTAGGCTAATTGCCTACAGCTTTTATATCTGCGTCAGATGCTTCGTGTTGTCTCCAGCGTTACGCTTCTGTTTTTGATAATGATTACAGTATTACATACATAATGTGTTTAAATCAGTACACATTTTCCTCAATCCTTCCACTTCGTTACAAGCTAGCGTACTTCTTATCACTCCCTCTTTTTTTTTTAACAAGCTCTCAGTAACGGACCCAGGTGCTTCATTTCTACGCCCGTCGCTCCAACTCTCCTCGTAAATAAGTTGACTTTTCCTGAAGCTGGAAATCTTTTCTTTCGAAATGTGTCACCACATCGTGGAATGTTTGATTGCTTCTTGGAATCTCGCCCTCCTTTCGCTCGCTGAAGACATTCTACTCAATCCTCTGCTCTGGCTTCGTTTAAATTCTTTGTCTCACATCTTCCCAGGGGTAATCATCTCAGTGTTTATCACAACTCTTTTTGCTGTCGTCTATATCTTCATGACCAGCTTAGTCTCTACATTGAGGACAATTACTTATTACGTACTTCTTCATCAGAATATTAGTCGGGTCACTCTTTGTCCCTCTCGCCGTTAAGTTTTGTCTCTCTCTGTCCTTCTATCCGTTCCGTTATAGTCACTCATTGGCCCTCTTTCCACTCAACTATTAGTCAGGTCACTCTTTGCCCCTCTCCCCAATAATCTCCAGAGGACAACATACTAACACTACCAGAACAGGATACTTTAAGTGTCTGAGAGACTTTAGCAAGTGAGGTCATCTTCATCTGAAAAAGCTGAAATGTAGTAAATCTGCAGAGCCAGAGAACAGATATCCAAGGGTGCTTACGAAGGCCTGTGATTGTTTATACCAACCCAATATATGTATTTTCCAGAAGTGTCTGACGACTGGGAAAATCCCTATGGAGTGGAAATTGGCTAAATTTGTCCCTGTGGATAAGAATGAGAAACAAATGCGGATAATAAGATCCAGCATGCTAGCAAAAAGTCAGCATTGGCTCAGCAAGCGGAAATCATGTCTCATTTTTCAATTGCAGGGAATTTCCGTGCTATGCTGGTAGTGGTAGTATGTTGTTCTCTGGAGATTAACGGAGAGAGGGGCAAAGAGTGACCGGACTAACTGTTGAGTGGAAAGAGGGACAATGATTGACCATAACGGAAAAGAGAAAAGGTGAACGAGTGACCAGATTAATAGATGAGTGGAAAGAGGGCCAATGAGTGACCATAACGGAAAGGAAATTCCCTGCAATTGAGAAATGTGCGTGCCTGTCTCTGGTCGTACTTCAGGGATTACCAGCTTGAGCTAAGAAATATGAAAAAACTAAATAAATAAATAAATAAATACATTTTATTATATTTCTACCTAGGCTAAAGGATTTAGTTCCTTCAATCGTTCTGTGCTCATACCCTACAGACATGGAATAATTCTAGCCGCCATTTTCTGGATTGTCTCAAGAATCTTCAGATACATCACATGATATGGAGATCAAGATTGTACACAGTCCTTATAAGCGCATTATACAGATCCAGGTAAAAATCTATAAACATGAACTCCATTGAGTGCATTGTGTAGATCAGTATTCTATTAGCCTTCTTAATCGCTTCTGTGCATTGTCTAGATGTTGATAGTGATGAGTCTTATACGAATCCCAAATCTTTCTCATACTGTTAACTCGATAACTAAAGACTCGCCATTGTATATCAATGTCTAATATTTCTGTTTCCTAAAGGTAATACTTTATATTTACTTACATGAAATGTTCTGATGTTTATCTTCTCAAATCTGGATATTGTTTACATCTAATTGTATCAGTTAATCACCCAAATTCTGTATCATCGGCAAACGTTACTAGTTTATTTGATATGTGCTTAACTAAAATATTAATCTTAAGGAAGAGCAGCAGCCGTCCCAAAACTGATCCCTGCGGAACCTCACTTTTAACATCTTCCATGTTCGAAAATGATTCTCTCACAATTCCTCGTTGTATTCTGCTTTTGATCCAATTCTCCTCCCATTTGCTTACCTTTCGCAGATTCCCTACCTCCTGTAATTTGATAATTAATATAATCTGAAGGCCCTGGTAAAAGATATCAACCTCTCTGATGTTTTAATAAATTTTATTTATCATAGAACTTCAGCATATTAGTGACTTCCGCTTCCTGAGCCATTGCTGACTTTCTGCGAACATGCTGGATCTTATCAGCTGCTTGTGTTTCTCATTCTTATGTGCAGGGACAACTTTAGCCAATTCCCGCTCTTTAGGGATTTCCCAAGTCGTCAAACACTTCTGAAAAATACTTATTTCGGGTTGGTATGTAGAATCACAGACGTTTAAAAGCACCCTTGCATATCTGTTGTCTGGCTCAGGAGATTTATTAAATTTCAGCTTTTTTAAATGAAGATGACCTCACTTGCTAAATTCAGAGGTGGCAAATAGGTTTATTAACTCTGCTATTATACAACAAAACGTTGATTTACTCTGAATCCTATCATTGGTCAGAGATTGCATGCAGGGAACGTGGACGCCGCTGGAGATTTGATGACGTGCTGACGTTATTTTTAAATTGTTTGAATATTAATCTGCAGACGATACATAACTTCCAGCGTCCTTTTGCTTTAGACGCGTAAAGATTTCTTAAATGCATGAATCTAATTATTGATTATTTATTAATTGTTCGGCATTTAAAATTATGTCATTTTCTGTGATAGTTTAAAGTGTGAATGCACTGAGAATGTAAAATATTGCACAAGGACTAGACATGTGTCTATTCACTTGAAATATAAAGAGAGGCAAATGTGAAGTTATCCACTTTGGAAGCAGGAACAAGAGGACAGAGTATTGTCTGAACGGTGTCGAGTTAGGTAAGGGGGAAATTCAAAGAGACCTAGGAGTCCTAGTTCACCAGTCAATGAAGGTGAAGTGCAACAGGCAGTGAAGAGGGCAAATGGAATGTTGGACTTTGTTACAAGGGGAATTGAATACAAGAGCAAGGATGTTCTTTTGCATTCGTACAGGGCCATGGTGAGACCACACCTGGAATATTGTGTACAGTTTTGGTCTCCAGGTTTAAGGAAGGACATTCTGGCAATTGAGGAAGTGCAGCGTAGATTCACTAGGTTGATTCCTGGGATGGCAGGGCTGTCTTACGCAGAGAGATTGGAGAGATTGGGCTTGTACACGCTGGAATTGAGGAGATTGAGAGGGGAGCTGATTGAAACGTTTAAGATAATTAAAGGCTTTGATAGGATTGAGGCAGGAAATATGTTCCAGATGTTGGGAGAGTCCAGTACCAGAGGGCATGGATTGAGAATAAGAGGTCAGTTATTTAAAACAGAGTTGAGGAAGAGCTTCTTCTCCCAGAGAGTTGTGGAGGTGTGGAATGCACTGCCTCGGAAGACGGTGGAGGCCAATTCTCTGGATGCTTTCATGAAGGAGTTGGATAGATATCTGATGGATAGGGGAATCATGGGATATGGGGACAAGGCAGGGACTGGGTATTGATAGTGAATGATCAGCCACGATCTCAGAATGGCGGTGCAGACTCGAGGGGCCGAATGGTCTACTTCTGCACCTATTGTCTATTGTCTATAATTCGTGAGAAAATGAACGGAAGTCAGGCACGTGTTTGTTAGGTTAGATTTGAGAGAATGTTTGAACTAATCCTCCGTTTCAAACCAGAATATGACTATCTCAAAATTTTGGTTTCCTTGAGTGAAAAGCATTTCCATGACCTGATGTGAATTTCAGCGGGTGGGTTTCTTTACGAAACTGTTAGTGTATCTCGGCGACTATCACCCTCATTTACCTCCCCTGTGCTGTTTAGCATATTTGGTAAGGAATTTCACCCTGTCAATTAACTGTTTATTCTCTATACGTCAGTGACCTGCAACGGGTTTGACGATAGAAAAATTCAAGTTTGTATATTTGTTTTGTTTTACCTGCATATTTAGACTGCGTTCTTTTATTTGTCTGCTTTTGTATCGATTTCAGAAAGAGACGCGGATTCCTCTGCGGCCAGGTGGAATCAGGGTAAAAATGTTCGAAATATGAGTGTGATTTTTCCGGCCACGACAAACTCATTGTGGGAAGAAATTTGAGATAAGGATACATTCATGTACACTTGAAATTGGAATTTGGAATTCGCATTTTTGGAGATTGGTTGATCTGGGGAGCACAAACCGATGCTGCTGAAGACTTTGAAATGCTGAGTGTTAGGGTTACATTGAAAATGTTTGTTTCCATATCATTATAGAATCAGCCCTGTAATATGCCAACGGGAGGTCATATTATATTGCGTGCAGTTCCATTCAGAAATTCAGAATTTTGCATACATCGTCAGCAGTAATTCAATAAAATATCCAAGTGTTGCAGGATGGTGAAATTACAGTCGGAATTTCAGAACACTTTAATTGCGGAGTGGAGACATAGTTGTAAAGTCTATTAAAGTGTATACCTTCCTTGTGGAACACCGCTGGCCACCGTCTTCATGGCAGAATTCCTTCCTGGTAGTGTCTAATCTGCGTTCTGTTAATAAGCCAATTCTCATTGTACGCAATCAGGTTTCGCTCGATCCAATGCCGTCTCACTTTCTGAATGTGCCTATCATGCATTACCGGGCCAAACACCTTACATAGTTAATACACCCCGCATGGACTGTTTTGTCTTCATCAGCTTATTTTTTCTCTTTATCGAGGAATTCAAGCAGGCTCATAAGGGACGGCATGCTCCCTCAGAACCATGCTGACTGTTCCTATTCAGAAGACATTTCTCCAGATGTTCATAAATTCCATCTCTAAGAATCCTCCCTAATAGCTTGTCTACTACTGACGGAAGGCTCAAAGTCCTGTAAATCTCAGAACTATTCCTATTGCTTTTCTTGAACAAAGAATTAACATTCGCCATCCTCTAATTCCGTGGTAATACTCCTGTGGCCAGTGAAGACGCAAATAGCTTTTTTTTTAAACCGCAGTATTATCTTCTCCTGTTTTCTCTAGTTACTTGGGGTATATATCTTCTATCACTGGTGAATGGCTTATTTTAATGTTTTACAATTTTCCAACGCATAGATCATAACGAAGGGATGTCCCACTTTATCCGCCTTTTTGTGCTGGATCCACATTTATCACTGTTGAATACCGATGTAAAGTATCATTAAGGACCTTCTCTGCCTCCGCACAATCCAGACTGATGTTTCCGGATATGTCCCACCCACCATCTCGTCACCCTTCTGTTCTTCATGTTCCTTAATGAGACACTCAGAGGCATTCTCACGTCCCTTTCCAATTCTTCTAAGTTCAGTTCATTTCCTTCCTGCCTACCTTGTGACTTTCCATAGACCTGTCTGATTGTTTTTTCCTGAATCTTAAGTGCATTTCTTTCTTCTTCTTGACGCGGTGTTCCAGATCTCTTGGCAACCAGGGTTATTTTACACTACCTTCCGTTCCTCGCCTCAGTAAGACAAGTCTGTACTGAACCCCAATCAACTGTTCCACCAACAATCACACGTTGCGCATTTCAAGGAGCACACCATTTCCCAAATTTGGCTCCAAGTGCCTACCTAATAGCACCAATTGAATGCATTCTATACTGTCAGCTCCTAGCAAGTGAATGCTTATGGTAAATTTCGAACAGTTGACCAGCGAGAAGATCTGCATCATTTTCTGGTACTAGATCCTGAATGGACGGTTCTCTATTTCGCCTGCCCTCTTATTGAGAAATACTATCATATCCTTTTATCCAGAGAAGGTGCCAATGCATATTAGGGACATTTAAGTTGCCTGTGACAACACCCGTGTTAATATGTCACCTGTCCAAAATCTATCTCGTGATCAGATTCTTACTGCCTCTATTTTTTTTTTTTGATTTGGAGATAGTGTGCGGGGTGTGCGGTCTCTACAGGATACTCCCAAGCGAGTGATTGTTCACTTTCTGCTTCTGCGTTCTAATCACAGTCTACAAAAAGACAATCTCTCCACTGTTTCTTCCCTTTCTTCAGCAGTGTTACTATCATACTCTCCGTGTGTTTCAATGACACTCACTTTACACTCTTTTACCGACTCTGTCAATTTTGAGACATCTGTACACGGTTATGTCCGGAAGCCATTCCTGTCCTTGTGTCTGTTAAGTCTCTGCGATAGTTTGGAGTAATTCAAACAATGTAACGATCACGCCAGGCAACTGAACGTTTGCCCAGTTTCCTACCTTAACTGCATAATGTATGCAACTTTACGTGGGTTTTGCAATTTCAGAATCACCAGGCAAATAAATGCTTGAATACATGATCTACTCATTTTTAAAACTGTTTTATAAGAAAACTCCGCAAGTGGACGTGGATGTTATCTGCACAGACGGCCATTTAACGTAAACACATACTTCATTCCATTCTTCAGCTCTTTTCTGAATTTCCTCTGTGTCAGTGTATAAATACAAGTATTGGTGCACAAGCTCAGAAATTGTAACATGTACCCAAGTTGTTGTAGTATATATACCGGGGAACTCAAATATCTGTCCTGATAATCATAGTTTTCCGTTTGCCATTTCAGGGAATGAGCTACATAGGGTATCCAAAATAAAATGAAATTAGCTGATATAGCAAACAACAAAATCATTGATTTTCTGCGGTTTTCCACCTCGGTATCCTTCTGATTATCACTGCTGTTCCGAAGACCTCTGCGGACTCTATTGGCCGCAATGATATGTCTTACTGTTAACCCGTTGAACGCCAGAATTAAGCCGATTGGTAGCAACGGTGTTAAAATGCTATCCAGCAATTCGTATCCTCTCCACAAGGGTGAAGTATTATATTCTTGTGTGAGGGCGCAATGCCACGGTATGTTGTCAATAATGACGTAAGGTTCAACAACAAAGTAAAACGGCACACATCTCCCGACGCTCACTATAACCACGGTCACCATAATGACCGTTGCTGTTCTCACAGTGCAGAATCTTTCCCCGAGCTTTCGACAACATATTGCGATGAAGCGATCGAAGGTAAAACTGACTGTAAACCAAACAGAACAGTCCATCGTTGCAACCCTAAATACAAGTGCCAGAGCACATACCGGAGTGATGAACAGGGATTTGGAATGACTGTAGATTTTTCTGGTCTCATCTAGTAAAACGGCAAAGATAACTACCATCAGATCCGCTGTTGCCATTCCAATCAAGTAACGGGTGATGCAATTGGAGAGTCCGCACTTACCCCGAGATAGGATCACAATCGCCGTTAAATTAACTACAAGAAATTTGCAGGAAAATAAAAACAACACAGAATTATCGGTATTTACACCTGTCTGAATGCCCTCCATTCTTACAATGATATATGCAGAGTATAGTTTTTTTGGAAGTCAAAAACAGAAATGCAAAGTGTGCCGGCTTCGGTCGATGCACTGCGGCTGGAGGACAATAATGGACTGGAGTGGCCGTGAGTTGGCGACCTTCCGACAGTTTAGAGCGGGACATCTGATTTCCACTATGCACGTACCGCTGAACGGTCGATCGCTCCATGAACAACAGCATTTCAATTGCTATAGGTGAAACAGCTGAAGTGTATATTTGTAGTGAAATTGATGAGGGGCAAATCATGTGTTCTAATTCAGTGATTATGAAGTAACTGACTTGCGTGTCGATATTAGACAGCAGGGTCATTTGAAAACAAAAAAACAGCTGATCTAGAAAATCGACGACCGTCGTTTCAGAGAGACCGATAAAAATCAAACTATGAAACTATGGCAAATATCGGAAACAACATATTTGACGAAAGAGAGAAAAAAATCATATCGGAAAGATATAGAAACTGAAACTGTGGGTAGCATTTGTGCTGACTAAAAGTCAGAACAGGGCAGCGGAACAAAAGCAACACGGCGGCACCATGCATAGATTGACCAGCTCCAGTATCTTACCAGGGATACCAATCGCTACAATTGCGGGGTAGACAATGACTGCGATGTTGTAAACCGCCGGATATCCCATATTCCAGCAGAAGCACCGTTCAGTTGTATGGAAAGATCCAACTGTATGGAAAGTTCCAACGGGTGATCAGATTTATAGAGTTATATGCAATTCAAAATAACTCCACTGAGGCAATTAATGTGGTTATGACATCATTCACATAAGAGACAACCAGCTGAACAAACCGTGGCATAAACTCGTCTACACAAGGGATGTTACAGATTGTTAACTTTTAAACAAAAGATTATATGATCGTCTCCAATATTATTTGCAAGACAGCAGGTTTCAGCTGCTGAAATGGGGCATCGGCCGTTTAGTATGAACCACAGTACATCCACTCGTGAATGACTTGACCACCTTACTCTAACACCGTGACTTTTATTTTAGTCTGTTTAACTTCAACGACATTAGCCTAAGCTGCCACAATCCTACCAACATTTCTCAATCATATTCGCTTTCAACAAAAGTAGACAGTAAAATATGTGATCTATCTGCTTGTCCCAGGCTGCTCCATTATTTGCCAGGAAGACTGAATTAAACAGCAATGCATGATATTGGCACTGTAATCGATTACTGAAAATTCAAAGTGCCGATTATGTCCCCATGAAACACTGACGTCACTACATTATTTTGTTTCTTCAGTTGTGGTTTCGTTTCGTATGCTGCCATCCAGTTTTCAGTCAGACACACCAAACTAAAACGTCGTGAATCCAACACTGCTTTAGGTTAAGAGGCCAGAGAGTAGATGGTTGATTCTTTGACTGTGACGAGTCTGCAGCAGGGATTGGAGCTGGGTCCGCTGGTATTTATCATGCAGGTGGAAGGAGATTGCCTAAATACTAAGATTGTAGACAGAATTGTTTTGCAGTGACAGATAATTTACAGTCAGATATGCAATCAGATCGATGTACATTGATCAAACTGATCGGATGGAAAATGGCAGAAGGAATTTAATACAGACAAGTGCGAGGTATTGCACTTTGGAATGAAAAGCCAAGTTAGAACATAAAAGGTAAATGGTCGGAAACTGAGGAGTGTAGTAGAACAGAGAACAGAACAGATACAAAATTCCCTGAAAGTGGCGTCACAGATATAGGGTTGGAAAGAGAGCTCTTGTTACGTTGGCCTTCATAAATCAAAGTGCAGAGTATGAGAGTCGGAATGTTATGGTGAGGTTGTATAAGACACTGGTGAGGCCGAATTTGGAGTATTGTGTGCAGTTTTGTTCACCGAATTCCAAGAAGGATATTAATAAGGTTGAAAGAGTGCAGAGAAGGTTTACAAGGATGTTACCGTGACTTGAGAAACTGAGTTACAGAAAAAGGTTGAATAGGTTATGACTTTATTACGTGGAGCGTAGAAGAATGAGGTGAGACTTGATTGAGGTATATAAAATATGATGGGTATAGACAGAGTGAGTGCAAGCAAGTTTTTTTTTTCCACTGAGGGCAGGGAGGGAAAAAAGAAAGCAGAGGCCAAAAAGGGCGAAATCCCTGTATCTGTGCTGTGATGTTCTATAGTTCTATGACGGCACGGTGAAAGATGCCTTCCCGGAGACTGTTGGTTCAGGCCTTCATGCTGCATAATCGCTTGCAAGACGGAAGCACCTGAAAAGTTTATGGTTGGCGTGGCTGGATTCCCTGTTGATCTTCCGGGCCCTTTTCACTCATCTACTTGTGTACCTATACTGCAGAAAGCAGGTTCCACATCCTCAGATGCGCTGGGCTCTGAGCACCACCCTCTGAGATTGAGGGTAGAAACATAGAAAACCTCCAGAGCAATAGAAGCCCTTTGGCCGACCAATCTGTGCCGAACATGTCCTGAACTTAGAAATTACCTAGGTTACCCATATCCCTCTTTTTTACTAAGCTCCATTTACGTATCAAGGAGTCTCATAAAAGACCGTATCGTTTTCGCCTCCACCAACTTCGCTGGCAGGACATTCCACGCACTCACCACTCTCTGTTTAAAAAAAACTTACTCCTGACATCTCCTCTGTATCCACTTGCAAGCACCTTAAACCTATGCCTTCTCGTGCTAGCCATTTCAGCCCTGGAAAAAAAAGCCCATGACTATCCACACGATCAGGGCCTCTCATTACCTTGTACACCTCTATCCGATCACCTCTGATCCTACGTCGCTCCAGTGAGAAAAATCCCAGTTCACTTAAGCTATTCTCATAAGACCTGCTCCACAATATCGGCAACCGTCCTGTAAACCTCCACTGCACTCTTTCTATGGTTTCCACGTCCTTCTTGCAGTGAGGCAAACGGAACTGAGCACAGTACTCCAAGCTGGGTCTGAATAGGCTGCTATATAGCTGTAACAGTACCTCTCGGGTCCTAAACTCAGTCCCGATTGATTAAACTCATCAGATTGATGAAGGGCCATATGCCTTCGTAACCACAGAGTCAAACTGCGTAGCACCTTTGACTGCCCTAGCAACTTTACCACAAATCCTGCACGCTGCCCAGAGTCTTACCATTAATACTATATTCGGCCTGCACATTTGACCTAAAAAAAATGAACCACCGCACACTGGCATTGATTGAACACCGTCTTCCACTTCTCAGCTAGTTTTGCATCCTCTCAATGTTCTGCTGTAAACGGTGACAACTATCCTCATTGTCGACAACACCTCTAACCTTTGTATAATCAACAAATTTACTAACCCATCCCTCCAGTTCCTCATTCAGGTCAATTATAAAAATCATACACCGTAGAACAGATCCATGAGGCGCACCACTGTTCACCGGCCTCCATGCAGCATATGCCCTGTCTACAACCAGTCTCTGCCTTCTGTGTGCAAGCCAAATCTGAATCCACACGGTAATGTCCCCTTCTATCCCATGTCTCCTTACTTTGCTAAAATACATCTACATTACGTCTGCAGATCTAGGTTCGACAATGTGTTTAACGACATCTTCAAAGAAAAATCACTCAGGTTCGGAAGGCACGGCCTGCCCTTGACAAAACCATGCTGACTATTCGTAATCTGATTATGCCTCTCCGAATGCTTATAAATCTTGCCTCTCAGGATCTTCTCCATCAACTTGCTAGCCTCTGAAGTAAGCCTCGCTGCTCTATTTAGTATATGTGCTGCCGAAGCGAGCACAATGCTTTATAATTTTCTGGGCTATCCCTACTCACTTTCTTGAATGCGGGAACAGCATCCGCAACCCACCAATCCTCCGGAACCTCTCCCGTCCTCATTGGTGATGCAAAGATCATTGCCAGAGTCTCAGCAATCTCCTCCCTCGCTTCCCAGAGTAGCCTGATGTACTTCCCGTACGCTCCCGGTGAGTTTTCCAACTTGATGCTTTCTAAAAGCTCCAGCACATCCCCTTTCTTAATAACTACATTCTCAAGCTTTTCGGTCTGCTGAAAGTAATCACTGCAGTCACCAAGATATTTTTCCACCGTGAAAACTGAAGTAAAATTTGCATTAAGTACCTCTGCTAATTCCTCCGGTTCGATACAAACTTTATCACTGTCACACTTAATAGGTCCTATTCTTTCACGCCTTATTCTCTTGCTCTTCACATATTTGTAGAATGCCTTGAGGTTTCTTTTTTAATCCTGTCCGTCAAGGCCTTCTCATGGCCCCATTTGTCTCTGCTAATTTCCTTCCTCAGCTCCTTCCTATTAACTTTATCATCTTCTAGATGTCTAACATTACCAAGCTCTCTGAAACTTTTGTAAGTTTTATTTTCCTCTTGACTAGATTTATTACAACCTTTCTGCACCACAGCCGCTGAACGCTACCATAAATTATCTGTCTCATTGGAACGTACCTATGCAGAACTCCACACAAATATCCCCTGAACATTTGCCACGTTTCTTCCGTACTTTTCCCTGAAATTATCTGTCTCCAATTTAAGCTTCCAATTCTCTGCCTGATAACTTGATAATACCACTCACTCCAATTAAACACTCTTCTAACTTCTCGGTTCCTATCTCTCTCTAATGATATTGTGAAGGAGATAGAATTATGATCACTATATCCAAAATGCTTTCCCACTGAGAGATCTGACACCTGACCGGGTTAATTTCCCATTACCAAATCAAGTACAGCCTCTCCTTTTGTAGGCTTATCTAAATATTGTGTCAGGAAGCCTTCGTTAGCACAATCTCCACACCATCTGAACCCCCAGCTCTAGGGAGATTCCTATCGATATTTGGGAAATTAAAGTCTCCCATCACGCCAGCTCTGTTATTCTTACACCTTTCCAGTATTTGATCCGTATATGCTCCTGGATATCCCTGATACTATTGGGCGGTCTATATATATATATATAAAAAAAACAACCAGCAAAGTTATTGACCCCTTCCTATTTCTAAACTCCACCACATAGAGACTACCTAGACAATCCCTCTTTGGCGTCCACCGTTTCTGCAGCCGTGACACTATCTCTGATCAACAATGCCACGCTCCCACCACTTTTGCCTACCTCACTGTCCTTTCTGAAATATCTAAAACCCGGCACTTGAAATAACCATTCCTGTCCCTGAACCATCTAAGTCTTCAATGGCCACCACATGATATCTCCAAGTACCGATCCACGCTCCAAGCTCATCCTATTTATTTATAACACTCCTTGCATTAAATTAGACACATTTCCATCCTTCATTCTGAGCGCGTCCCTTCTCCATAACCTACCTATCCTCCCTCTTGCACTGTCTACACGCTTTCTCTATTTGTGAGCTAAACTCTTCCTCAGTTAACCTCTCTCTTCAGTTCGGGTTCTCACTCCACAACAATTCTATGTTAAACTCTCCTCAATATCTTTAGCAAATGACCCCGCCAGGATGTTGTTCCCACTAGGATTCAAAAATCCTCTCCTTTTTGTAGAGGATCTCAAGTTCCCAAAAGAGTTCCCGAGGTAATTCGTGCGTGAACGAGCAGAAGGCAGCCATGTGTTTGTGTGGTGCGTATTGGCAGAATGTTTAAATTAATTCCTTTTTTCAAAATAGGTGAAAAAGAAGTTGTGAGGTTTAAAAGAGCGACCGCCATATACAGCGGCCATCGTTGGAGTGGACTGAGTCGGAGTGGGACGGCTTTGGCTCAGTCAGGCTTCGGCGAGTAACAGGCAGAGGCGAGTGTAGGTTCCGGCAAGTTTCTGTCTTCTTCTTTTTTTGTTCAGAATAGCGAATATGCCAAGGAGGATGTTAGAATGCTCCTCTTGCAGGACGTGGGAAGTCTGGGAGACCACTGCGCTCCCTGAAAACAATACCTGCGAGAAGTGCGTCCAGCTGCAGCTCCTAACAGTCCGCGTTAGGGAACTGGAGCAGGAGCTGGAAGACCTCCGTATCATTCGCGAGACTGAGCAGTTTATAGATAGTAGCTTCTGGGAGGTAGTTACACCTAAGGAACAGGACACAGACTACTAGATTACCGTCAGGCGAGCGAAGGGGAGAGGGCAGGTAGTGCAGCGTACGCCTGTGGCCATTCCCCTCCAAAACAGGTATGTGGATGCGGATACTGTTGGGGGGGTGATGGCCTACCGGGATAAGCAGCGGCGGCCAGATCTCTGTTACAGAGTCTGCTTCTGCTGTGCAGAAGGGCGGGAAGAAGAAGAGGAGAGCGGTAGTGAAACGGGATTCCATAGTCAGGTACAGCCATCTCCAGGATGGTCTGTTGCCTCCCGGGTGCCAGGGTCAGGGATGTCTCTGACCGCATGCACAGCATTCTCAGGTGGGAGGGTGATCAAACTGATTCTGCGGTTCACATCGGTCCCAATGACATAGCTATAAAGAGTCTGGAGGTCATGAAGAGTGAGTACAGAGAGTTTGCTAGGAAATTGAAAACAGGACCTCGAGGATAGTAATTTCCGGTTTGCTGTCTGTGCCACGTGCCAGTGAGGGTAAGAGTAGGATGCTCTGGCAGATGAACACGTGGCTGAGAAGCCGGTGTAAGGGCAGGGTTTCATATTACTATATCATTGGGACCTCTTCTGGGGCAGGTTGGAATTGTACAAGAGAGCTGGGTTACACCTGAACTGCAGGAGGCCAATATACTTGGCAGGGAGGTTTGCTACTGTGATTTGGGAGGGTTTATACTAGATTTGCAGGGGGTGGGAAACAGAGTGCCAGAGTAGATAGTGGAACAGGGTTAAAAATAAATGATATTAGTAAATCATGCAAAGTCACAAATAGTAAGTCTGTGCGTGGTTGTAATAATGCTCAGAAGTGTGTATACCTCGATGCTTGGAGTAATGTGGGAAAGACAGACGAGCTGAGAGCCTGGACTGACACATGGAATTATGACATCATAGCCGTTACTGAAACTTTGTTCCATGAGAGGCAGGACTGGCAGCTCAATGTTCCAGTGTTCCGATGTTTCAGACGTGATAATGGCAAAGGGTTGAAAGATCGGGGGGTGGGTTTGCTAGTCAGTGAAATTATTACAGAAGTGTATCGGCAGTACAGATTACAGGGCTTGTCTACTGAGGCCATACGGGTGGAGCTGAGAAACAATAAATGTATTACCGCCCAACTGTCAGCGAAAATTGAAGAGAAAATCTGCAGAGATATAACAGACAACTGCAGGAAACAGAAAGTTGTGATTGTTGGGGATTTTAATTTTCTACACATTTATTGGGACTCCCCTGTTTTTAAAGGTCTAGATGCGTTAGAGTTTGTAAAATGTGTTCAGGAATGTTTCCTAAATCAATATATAGATGTACCAACCAGGGAGGTTGCAATATTGGATCTCCTATTAGGAAATGATTTAGGGCAGGTGACGGATGCGTGTGTAGGGGAACACTTTGGTTCCAGTAATCATAACGTCATTAGGTTCGACTTCATAATGGATAAAGATAGATCTGGTCCTCGTGGTGAATTTCTAAACTGGAAAAAGACAAAATTTGAAGAAATGAGAAAGGATCTAAAAAGCGTAGATTGGGACAGACTGTTCTCTGGCAAGGATGTGATTGGTAAGTGGGAGGCCAAAGGAGAAATTTTGAGAGTGCAGAGTTTGTATTTTCCTGTCAGGGTTAAAGACAAAATGAATAAGAATAAGGAACCTTGGTTATCGATGGATATTGGAACTCTGATAAAAAACAAGAAGAAAGAGATGTATAACAGGTATAGGCAGCACGGAGGTAATAAGATGCTTGCAGAGTATAAAAAGAGTAAGAAAATACTTAAGAAAGAAATCAGGACGGCTAAAAGACGGCATGAGGTTATGTTGGCAGTCAGGGTGAAGGATAATCCTAAGAGCTTCTACAGGTATGTTAAGAGGAAAAGGATAGTAAGGGATAAAATTGGTCCTCTTGTGGATCAGATTGGTCGGCTATGTATTGAACCAAAGGAAATGGGAGAGATATTAAATGTTTATTTTTTTGCATCTGCATTTACTAAGGAAACTGGAACGGAGTCTATGGAAACAGGGCAAACAAGTAGATAGGTCATGGAAATTATACAGATTAAATAGGAGGAGGTGCTTGCTGTCTTGAGGCAAATCAGAGTAGATAAGTCCCCAGGACGTGACAGGGTGTTCCCTCGGACCTTGAAGGAGACTAGTGTGGAAATTGCAGGGGCCCTGGCAGAAATATTTAAAATTTTTATATCCACGGGTCAGGTGCTGGAGGATTGGAAGATAGCTCAGGTAGTCCCGTTGTTAAAAAAAGGCTCACAAAGTAAGCTGGGAAATTATAGGCCGGTAAGATTGACATCGGTAGTAGGTAAATTATTGGAAGGAATACTACGAGATATGCTCTACAAGTACAAGCATAGACAGGGGATTATTAGAAAAAAGTCAGCATGGCTTTGTACATGGTAGGTCATGTTTAATCAATCTATTAGTGTTTTTTGAGGAAGTTACCGGGAAAGTGGATGAAGGGAAGGCAGTGGATGTTAACCCGCATGTGAGGTTAGGTAGGATGATTCAGTCGCTAGGTATACGTGGAGAGTTAGTAATGGATTAGCTATTGGCACAATGGATGAATCCAGAGAGTGGTAGTGGAGGATTGCTACTCTGAGTGCAGGCCTGTGACTAGTGCAGTGCCACAAGAATTAGTGCTGGGTCCTTTTTTATTTGTCATCTATAACAGTGATCTGGAATACAATATGTTAAATTGGATCAGCGAATTTGCTGAATATACAAAGATTGGAAGAGTAGTGGACAGTGACGAAGGATTTCAAAACTTGCAATGTGATTTCGACCAGTTGGAGGAATGTGCAGAAAAATGGTGGATGGGGTTTAATGCGGCCAAGTGTGAGGTATTGCCCTTCGGAAGGTCAAAAAAAGCTAGAACATACACGGTAACTGGTAGGACACTGAGGAGTGCAGTAGAGCAGAGGGATCTGGGAGTACAGATACATAATTCCCTAAAAGTGGCGTCACAAGTAGATAGGGTCGTAAAGAAAGCTTTTGTTACATTGCATTTATAATTCAAATTATTCAGTATATGAGTTGGAATGTAATGGTGAGATTGTATAGGACATTGGTGAGACCGAATTTGGAGTATTGTGTGCTGTTTTGGTCACCTAATTACAGGAAGGATATTAATAAAGTTAGAAGAGTACAGAGAAGGTTTACGGGGATGTTGCCGGGACTTGAGAAACTGAGTTACAGAGAAAGTTTGAATAGGTTAGAACTCTAATCCCTGGAGCGTAGGAGAATGAGGGGTGATTTGATAGATCTGTATAAAATTATGATGGGTATATATAGAATGTATGCAAGCAGGCTAGGGGGAGAAACAGGGAGGTCATGGGTTAAGGGTGACGTGGAAAAAAGTTTAAAGGGAACATTGGGTGGGGGTTTCTTCACACAGAGAGGTGGGAGTCTGGAATGAGCTGCCAGCTGGTGGTGAATGAGAGCTCACTTTTGACATTTAAGAAAAACGTGGACAGGTATATGGATGAGAGGGTTTTGGAGAGATATGGCCCAGGTGCAGGTCAGTGTGTCTAGGCGGAAACATGGTTCGGGAGAGCCAAGAAGGGCCAAAAGTGCTGTAACGTTCTATGGTTCTCTGGTCTGCAAATGTCTGCTTCCTTGCGTGAAATAAATATGCAGGAACCCAAGTGCATTCTACAGGCTGCTTCTCTTTCCGAAATTGTATGAAGTTTTATCCTATGGGGTCCGCAACGACACACATCTGTTTTCTCTTTAGAATATATCTTTAGAATATTTAGCAAGGTCTTTCATTCTGGTTATTAACTGTGTATTCTGTCCAGGGTAGTTACCTGCGACGGTTGAAGGAATTGACGTCCAATATTAGATTTTTGTTTTCACTTCATATTTAGATTGTGATTGTTCTTGTTTGTTTGCTTTGGTATTGATTACAGAGGGAAAAATTGATTCCACACTGACTTTGTAAAATCAAGATATGAGATCCAGATATGAGAGTACCTATTCCGTTTACGATGAACCACTGTTCAAAGGCATTGGACAATAAGACAAATTCGTGTGTACTTGAATTGGGAATTTGAATTTGGCAATGTGGGAGGCTAGATCATTTAGGAAGCGCCAAAGGATGCTGCTGAAGACTTTGAAATACTGATTAATACCGTGTGAATTTAGCACCTGTACAAAATATATCTCCCGATCTGTCACCTGCTCTGCCTATTGTTTTCGTTTTGGTTATGGAAGCTCTGCACAGAATTCTCTCAATCGTTTGTTTGTTCACTTCCACATTCTGAGTTCTACACACAGTCTACTAATATGCAGACCTTCCACAGTGTCCTCACTTTTCTCAACTGTGATATTATCATACTCTGTGTTTTTCAGTGGCACTCTCTTTACACTATTCCATCTGGCAAGGTCAGTTTTAAATATCTGAACACCAAAAAGTCCAGAAGCGATTCCTCCCCTTGCAGTTGTCAAGTCTCTGTGATAGTTTGGAACTTATTCACCCAATGTAACAATTACGCTAGCTCATTGACCATTAGCCCCGTTTCCTGGACAAACTGTATGAATTGTGCAACCTCCGTGGATTTTACAGGCACATGATTGTTTGAATTTATGACAGATTGTTTTATTCCGCTGAATTGCAATTAAACTCAGGCGTTATCTACTCAGATGGCCATTTAATGTAAACACATACCTCATTCCATTCTTCAGTTCTTTTCTGAATTTCCTCTGTGTCAGTGTATAGATACAAGTATTGTTGCACATACTCAGAACTTGCAGCATGATCCCAAATTGTTGTAGAACATATACCGGGGAACTGAAGTATCTGTCCAGGTAAAAGTAATTTTCGACTTTCCATTTCAAGGAATGAGCTACATAGGGCATCCAAAATAATATGAAATTAGCTGATATTGCAAACAATAAAATCATCGATTTTCTGCGGTTTTCCACCTCGGTATCCTTCTGATTATCATTGCAGTTCCGAAGTCCTCTGCGGACTCTATTTGCCGCAATGATATGTCTTACTGTTAACCCATTAAACACTAGAATTATGCCGATCGGTAGCAACGGTGTTAAAATGCCATCCAGTAATTCGATTCCTTTCCAGACGGGTGAAGTATCGTAATCACGTGAGAGGGCGCAACGCCACGGTAAGCTGCCGATCTGGAAAAGCGACCTCTGTTGCATCAGAATGCCGAACAAAGTCAAATATGAAATTATGGCAATATCGGCACCAAATTAAGCGACAAAAGGGGATACGAATCACATCAAAAAGTATAGAAAATGAAATAAAATTAATCAGATGCCTGAATCATTCCTGAAACACAATTCAGGAGACGGTAGCATCTGTGCTGAGTCAAAGTCCGAATAGTCCAGCGGATAAAAAGGAAGATGACAGGATCATACATATAGTTACCAGCTCCAGTACCTTACCTGGGATACAAATCGCTACAAGTGTGGGGTAAAAATGCGCGCGATGTAGTAAATCGTTGAATATCCCATATTCCTTCAGAAGTAGCATTTAGGTGTACAGAACTTTGCATGTGTTCATATGCTCGGTGATTGTTTTTATAGAGTTATATACAATTCGGTGTAATTCCACTGAGGCAATTAGTGTGGTTATCACATTAGTCGCATTAGGAACAACCAGCTACACAAACACTTCCATTAAAATGTTTTTCTCACTCTGTCACTGTGCCATAAAGTCGTCTTCCCGAGGGATGTTACAAGTTATTAACTTACAAGCACACAAAATATGAGGGTTACAAATGCAATTTCCAATACACCTGGCGGTAGCTGCTAAAACAAGACATTTTTTGATCAGTGTTGTTTCTAACACCGGCAATCATCCTGAACAAGCAACATGGACAATGATCTTCCAAAAGATTTATTTTGTCAGATCGGCGGAGTACATTCGCTTTTGACGTGGGTGGCGGGAGATGAGCTCGGCAGGTGAGATGGTGTACAAAAAGGGTACTCGGAAATGAAGGGGTAGAGAGGATCATTTTTTCTTCCGCCTGTTCTAGTCGTTTCGAGTCATTTTAATTAACGTACAGTGGACCGCGTCAATCTTCAAGAGTGATAGGATGCTTTGTCTGGTCCTCAATGGGAGATGTCCATGGACTTCTGGTCGACCGGACAATATATCGCTAGAATATGTTGTTCTGTCAACTTGCAAAATTTTCAAGCGGCGTATCTCTGTTGAATACAATTTCATTTATTGACGGCGTGAATATATTGATCTCGAACCGGTCAAATAATTATCGTAATTATTTATTTTGCTAAATATCATCGACTATAACCAGCATTGAATTACTAACGGATCAGGGAAATCCACTTTCAGGAACGCATATACATTAACTTCATTTTACCTTCTAATAGCCTTCCTCCCTTTTATAGAGATCCGTTGGACTCTGCCGAAGATAAGAATTGATACTCATTTGGATCTGATTTCTCAGGTTATAAAAAATGACTGTTTATTAAACGTTCTCAAATTTGGCAGGTTAAACTTTGTGCCAAAATAAAACGCCAATACCCTTCATTTAAAAATGTTATTGCAATATTTTTGTTTGGCACTTCTGGTGTTGTGATCCAGTCAGGAGCAGCTCCCTCACCTTTGGTCACCACCTGCCACCCAACTCTCACTTGTAGTTTCAAATAACTATCACCATGCGACTACGGCAAGACCACAGTACGCCACTTTGACAGGCCACATTAACAGTACCTCACTTTAATTGGTGAGAGTACCGATGATCGTTCAACGTGGTGAGAGAGGGAATTCGGTATCCCAACATGGGAACCATTGGACCAGGATTCTTGAGGTCGATAGAGTGGAACTGCCGCCGTGCAACGACTTTTTCACTTCGAAATTCCTCCCGAATTCATCGTCGGAAAGGACAGACAACCAACAACAACAAAGAATGATTAAAAATGAAATAGAAAAAAAAACTATACCAAACCACATCAGTTTGGACAAAACACAGTGATAACATTAACATACTTCCGGTATTTTACCTTCCACAATTTACAGAATCATTGCTGATTTACATTAGTTTTCAGGTTATGGTTCTGTATATTCCGAATAAATTGTTACCGTGCCTATTTCAACGAAAGATGTTTCCAATTTCTTATCAGTATGTGCGCATAAATAGATAGATGGAAAGATTGAAATACGTGTGTGTATATATATATATATATACACACACACACACACACATATGTATAAATATATCACATACACATGCATACACATACACACATATACATACATATATACATATATGTATGCACACACGCATAAACATACATACTTACACACACACATATATGTTTGTGTGTGTCTAGGGGCACAACACAGACCTCACTGGTGTTATTAACGTTTCCTATGAAAAACCACAGACAACATGGATAATGTCTATGCTTGTACATTTCGCTCAAAATTGCAATGTTATTATCACTGCTCATTCGGTCCTACTGTCTGTCACTAATAGAATATCACTGTTTATTCAGAACCATCTATATCTATACTGAAAATTCCATTGTCTTTTCCAGCTTCATCATGGACACAACGAAAACAGGAAGTAGGACCATAA
This sequence comes from Hypanus sabinus, assembly GCF_030144855.1. Taxonomy (NCBI): domain Eukaryota; kingdom Metazoa; phylum Chordata; class Chondrichthyes; order Myliobatiformes; family Dasyatidae; genus Hypanus; species Hypanus sabinus. The sequence continues at coordinate 1,017,656 of NW_026779218.1, forward strand.
AATCAGAAGCCAGAACAATATATCTCTTTATAAAAATGTTCCTCAACATAATCCCACTGCTGGTGATGATGCCCAGTGATCACTGACTATACTGCACTGAATATCAGAAGATAGCACTCACGTCTTTATTTGTCAATGACCGCTTACTTGGAGCAAATGAAATGCAAATTACAAAATCCAATGTGCCATCAATAATGTCATTCACAGTACACTGCACAGCAGGAGACGGCGACCTGATGTGGACAGATTTTACGTGCAACGTATCGTATCGTTAGGGTCTTGATTTTAACTATTATGCAGACCAGGCGAGAGAGACGTGCGGTGAATGTGAGTTTTGAGATGCGCGGTGAATGACCCAACGAGTCATCGAAACAGTAGTGTAACATAAAATCATTGTTGTTATTTTCATAATGATATCAGGAGTGACCACGGTTAAGGAGAGATAATCACTCATTTTATTTTTCAATAATCACATTGGAACATGTTTATATCTCAAAACACTATTTTATTTTCCTGCGTCTAAATAGAATTCGATGTTATTTATTTTGCAAGTATGAATAAAATATTTCATTTAGTCAGTCCGCACAAATCCGGACAGTGTTCAGTGAGGTCGCGGATGAAGAATCTCAATGACGAAAAAAAAGTACTGTCTGTGTTTAGTAGGTTCAGGTAATAGAAACCAGCCGGAAAATATAAGAATGCTGAGCCTTCATCACTTCCAAATTTGCAGAACCAATATATTGTTCTCTGATAGTCTCAGCAATAAAATAGTGATTATCTTATTGTTTAAATACCCTGTATACATGTGAACATACATTAGGTATACTTAACCTTCCAAAAAATGTGCTGTATGCTGCGAATACATGTGTATGTTATTTGCTGTTTCAAGCAGGCAGTATAGAACAACAGGAGGGAATAATTTCACATCACTAGTTATATTCGTCTGCGCAGGGAGAGTGAGGAGCTGGTAGATAGCAGTTATAGGCAGGTGGTCACACCAGAGCCGCAGGTGCAGACACGTGGATCACGGTTGGGAGAGGGAAGTTGAAGAGTCAGTTCCTGCAGAGTACCCCAGTGGATGTACCTTGACAATAAGTACTCTTGCTTGAGAAATGTTGAGGCGGTGCGGGTGGTGGGGTGTGGGGTGTGAACAGCCTACGAAGGGGAAGCAACAGAAGCCGTGCCTCAGGCACAGAAACTGGCCCTGCAGCTCAGACTGGGAGGGAAAGGAAGAGGGGAAACGATAGTTAGGGGGTCAGTTAGGCGATTCTGTAGACGTGATCAGGAAACCCGGATGGTAGTTTACCTCCCTGGTGCCAGAGTTCGGGATGTTTCTGATCTCGTCCAAGATATCCTGAAGTGGGAAGGTGAGGAGCGAGAGGTCGTGGTACATATAGGTACCAATTAAATAGGTAGGAAAAGGGAGCAGGTCTTGAAAGGAGAATATAGGGAGTTAAAAAGGGAGTTGAGAAGAAGGACCACAAAGGTAGTAATCTCGGGATTACTGCCTGGGCCTCGCCACCGTGAGAGTAGGAATTGAATGAGGTGGAGGATAAATGCGGTGTTGAGGGTTTGGAGCAAAGGGCAGGGATTCAAGATCATTGGTACCTCTTTTGGGGCAGGTGTAAACTGTACAAAAAGGACGGGTTGCAAGTGAATCCCAGGGGAAACAATATCCTGACTGGGGGATTTGCTGAGGCTACTCGGGAGACTTTAAACTAAAATGGTTCGGGGTGGGAATCAATTTGAAGGGACTAGGAGCGAGGAGGTTAGTTAACAAACAGAGAAAGCTTGTAGACAGTGTGTGAGGGAGCATAGGCGGGAGATAGAAAAGGGGAGACCTCAGGCTTAAAATGTAGGGGAGAAGGGAGAAAAAGAAGAAAGTAAAGTTATTTGCACCGTTAGAGATAAACAGAGAGTAAAAGGTGTAGAATTTCTTAAATGCATCTATTTTAATGCTAGGAGCATTGTAACAAAGCGGGATGAGCTTAGGGCATGGATTGATACCAGAAAATATGATGTTGTAGCTATTAGTGAAACATGGTTGCAGGAGGGATGTGATTGGCAACGAACTATTCCTGAATTTCTTTGCTTCAGGTGTGATAGAATCAGAAGGACAAGAGCGGGAGATGTTGCATTGCCTGGCAGAGCAAATATTACAGCGGTGCTTTGGCAGGATAGATTAGAGGGCTCGTCTAGGTAGACAATTTGGGTGGAATTGATGAATGGGAAAGGTGTAGTGACACATAGGGTTATATGATAGACCATATAATAGACAGCGAGAATTGGTGGAGCAAATATGTAAGAAAATAGCAGGTATTTGTAGTATGCACAAGTTTGTGATTGTGTGAGATATTAATTTTCCACACATAGACTGGGAAGCCCATTCTGTCGAAAGGCCGGATGATTTGGGGTTTGCAAAATGTGTGCAGGATAGTTCTTTTCAGCAATACATAAAGGTGACTAGAGAAGGGGAAGTGTTGGATCTTCTGTTAGGGAATGAAATAAGGTGAGGTGACGGAGGTATGTGTTGGGGAGAACGTCGGGTCCAGTGATCAAAATGCCATTAGTTTAAATATAATTATGGAGAAGGATAGCTCTGGACGCACGTTTGCAATTTTTGATTGGAGGAAGGCTAACTTGGAGGAGATGTGAACGGATTTAAAATAACTGAATGGGACAATTTGTTTTGTGGGAAGGAGGGAATGAAGAAATAAAAGTCATTAACAGGTGACATTTTGAGGGTTCATAAACTTTATCTTCCTATTGTGTTGAAAGTAATGTTTAAAAGTTTTAGAGTGCAATGGTTTTCAAGGGATATTGGAAAATTGGTTCGGAAAAAGTGAGATCTGCAATGAATATAGGCAACATGGAATAAATGAGGTGCTCGAGGAATATGAAGAACGTAAAAAGCATCTCAAGAAAGAAGTTAGAAAATCTAAAAGAAGATATCAGGTTGCTTTGGCAAGTAAGGTGAAAATAAATCCAAAGGGTTTCTACAGATATATTAAAAGAAAAAAAATATATAGTGAGGGATAAAATTGGACCCTTAGAGAATCGGAGTGGATATCTATGTGTGGAGCCAAAAGAGATGCGGGAGATTTTGAACAATTCCTTTTCTTCGTTATTCACTAAGGAGAAGGATATTGAATTGTGTAAGGTAAGGGGAACAAGTAGGGAAGATATGGAAATTGTGATGATTACAGAGGAGGACGTACTGGAGCTTTTAAAGCACATAAAAGTGGATAAATCTCCAGGACCTGATAGGATATTCCCAAGGACATTGAGGTAAGTTCGTGCAGAAATAGCAGGGGCTGTGAAAGAAATATTTCAAATGCCATTAGAAACGGGGATGGTGCCGGCGGATTGGCTTATTGCTTATGTAGTTCCATTGTTTAAAAAGGGTTGTATGAGTAAGCAGGGCTGTGTTATGTGTTATCAGGGCTGTGGATTCACTCCAGACGCATCTTCTGCTTAGGTTCCTGGAGAGTTTATGTCTTGTGTATTTGAATTCCTGGCACTACTCAATCATTCGACGTTAGTCTCGGCATGCATAAGCAGTCTTAAATTTAGCTGGTTCCAGGGTTCTCAAGTATCCCATTATGCACTATTGTTAACCATTTTTACAATAAGGGCATTTAATTGTGCACGCTGATTTCCAGTGGCACACTCTCTGTAGATGTACTCTGTGGTCGGGTGATCTGTACTTTTGATGGGCTGGCGGCATCAAAAGCTATTCCTTGCCCATTCCACTCACGAGCATTGTTATTTCCAAACCGGACCATGAGCCGACCCGTCAGGATGATATGCAAAATTTGCACAAAATGACATATATAATCTGTAAATGCTGGCAAACCTTTCTAAGATACGGCGAACAATTTCAGATCCTTAAAGCCTATACATTAAGAAACCCAGTCAATTTTCAGGAAATTAGTCACACACCAATTTGGTGTTTTTACAACTTCCATAGACTCTCGACATTTGTGTTCCTCGTTCTCCTCCTGCCTTTTTTTAAAAAAAAACATTTGGAAATTGAAGCACGGAGCATTTCAAGGTTCACCTTTATCAACTCTCCGTTACATCTTGAAAAATGCCCAATGGGAGGGAAGTTAATGACAGTGATCATGAATTGCACTTCAGTGTCAGGGTTAAATACGTCACAACAATTGAAGGTTTGCGTTTGTACCAGTGTTTAACTTCGGCGCAGTGTCTTGGGCGTGCACAGATACATGTACTGATCCCTGGTAGTGAAGGTTGTGATATTGCTAAGTTCCTTGTCCTTGCAGACTGTTCTTGTATAGCCTCGTATGCAAGCTATGTTTGTACCATAGGTAAACCCTCCTTTTCCTCAACATGCTGAGCGGCAGCAGTGTTTGACCCTGTAATACAGTGCCGGAGCTGTACTGGGTAGTGTACAGGTCTGTGTTCTTCCAGTGTTGCAGGTGCTCGGTGGTCTCAGCGGCCTGAGTATGGTCTGTGTTGAGCTATGTCTTCACAGTGCAATGTGGAGTTGTTCGTGTCTTTCTCCGCACAGCAAATAGATGATGCTGGAAATCTGTGACACCACAGAGCAGTGCTGGGTTTATTGAGATCTGTGTTCCTCGATTTTGGTGATATGTTAAGTCAGCTAACTGGGCTTCTCATAGAGTGTAGGTCTAGGTGAGCTTTGTATTATTGTTCGTTTTTTTCCATTGCCGGGAATGTTCAGGGCTCTGATTACCCAGGTCAAAGCTGAATGAGCGTCGGTGCACAATACGAATCTTTGCATTCCAGAACTGTTTCGTGGCTGTGAAGATAGTGGAGGGTCTCGCAGTTGCAAAAGCTTATCTCCTTAAGGCATGCTGAGCTTGAGCCCTTACCATAGTGTGCTGGTGATATTTATGTCAGTTTTACAGTGCAAAACTGGAATTGTCCTCTTCTGTTTCATCAGTGTTCGATTTTCATAAATTTCTGTCCTTGTACTGAATTGTGCCCTCATTATCCAGAGCTGTGTTCTGGCTTGGAATACAGTGCCAGTGTTTTTACGCAGGTGTGTTCTCATTGTGCAAACTTACCTTGTACAATATTCATACTCTTCCATTCACCACCCTCTTCCCACAACTATGCTGGTTAATTATTTTGTTCTTTTACTCTTTGAACACTCTGATCGGTTGTTCCCACCACTCCTGGCAGGTGCAGTGTCCCAGATGTTCAGCACAATTAGTGTAGAAATATACATTTCCGCACTTGCTCATTGGGTTCTTAGCTCTCAAAGCATCAAGTCATTGACAAGTATACAGTGCCCTGTACAGAACAGCAACAGTCCACTCAGTTCACTATGTGTGTACTGACCCTGATAATAATATAAACTGCATATTTGCATTTATGTGTTCTGTGACCCCAATAGACTGAATTCCCCAAAGGACTAACTACCTGAATGATCTTTGGCCCAACAGCACCTCCTTCTTCGTATTAACATACCCCATTCCTGATCTCTCTCAATTCTCACTCTCACTCTTCCTATCTGTCCATCTTTCTCTCTGACTCTCCCCCACTTTGTCCCTCACAGTTACAAGTAAAGATAATTATACTTTGTCGTCATCGGTTAAACACTTAATAGCGAAAATCTGCAGGAAGAGAAAGAGGAGAGAAAGAGGTTGTTGTAAAGGACGGGTTATGACGGGAACAGGAGTGGTTCATACAGACGAAAATACACTGTAATGATAGGCAGTTTTATCACAACCGGGAGGCAGAGATAACAGGTTCGCCTCAAGCTTGAACATAATCCAGGGCGGAGGTGAGATGCAAGGGACATTTCTATAAAAAAGCGTAAAGAGGAGAGAGTTTAGAGGAAGGGAGAATGGTTAGAGTGAACAGATGGTGAGAGAGACAGTTAGCTGAAGGTGAGAATTTGGGGAAGACGAGAAGGGAATTGAAGAGATAGACAGGAGAGAATACGATCGAAGGGAGAAGTGATGGAGGAGCGAAAATTCTTGGGGGGGATGAGAGTGATGATCGAGGGAAAAGATGAAGAAAAAGGGATGGAGAAGTTTTTTGGAGGAGGACAGTGGTGATAGGAGGGACGGAGAACGAGAGATGAACAGAGAGAGAGGGACAGAAGAGGAAGTGATATGAAGGAAAGCGAAAACGGAATGATAGAAAGTCGATGGATTGTCGGGTTGGAGAGAAATATATACGGATGAAGTTCTGTGAGTGACGAGGAATGGCTGAGTGGGTGTTAAATAGATGGAGCGAGAGAAGTATAAATAGATGGCGGCGCAAGAGTGGAAAAGATAGGTAAATGGAGAGAGAGGACGTTAGGCAGACTGGGCATTTTGCAGAGAAATTGGAGGAAAAGAGAGAGACGGCTGGAGAGATGGGGGATGAAGCAGAGAACGTGGGCAGAAAGAGTGAGGTTATAAAGATGGGCTAGTGGGAGGAAAGTGGCCTGGGTGTAGAGGAAAGTTGGGGACAGAAATGCATGTTGAAAAGAGAGTGTAGAGGAGTGGGAATAGAGAAAGTGTTGGAGGAATGAGCGCTTGGAGGAAGGGAATGGTTCAGACAGAAGATCATTATGAGTGGAGAGAACTGGTAGGAACGATAAGTTGCAGGAGAGTATAGATGTTAGAGATGAACGTGATGGAGTGGGGTGGATGGGAGAGGGGAAGAATAGGAGAGATGGAAGGATGCGGTGAAGAGAGAAAGAGAGAGTTGAGTAAGGGGGAGGGGATAGAGTGGAGTGGAGTGATAGAGAGAGATGGAAGTGAAATTTGGGAGGATTGGAGTAGTGATGGATGGGAGAAGTGGAAAGAGGAAGAGAATATACGTGTGTTAAAGTGATGAGAATAAGGAGGAATCTAGAGAGTCGAGAAGGAAGAAATGATTGAGAAGGCAGAAATGAAGAGATTGAGAGATAGGCAGAGGTAACACATTGGAAAAGTATGTGAAGAGCAAGAGTATAAGATGTGAAAGAATAGGACGTATGAAGGTGACAGTGGGAAAGTGTGTATAGAACCGGAGGAAATAGCAGATATTAAGAAAGAGGATGAGCTGGATCTTTTATAAAGCATCAAGTTGGATAAGACGCCAGGACAAGATGAGAGGCACCCCAGACTAACGTGGGAGGCGATGGAAGGGATTTGAGCCTCTAGTGATGATCTTTGCGTCCTCTATGCGGACGGGAGAGGTTCCAGAGAGTTGGAGGGCTGCTGATTTTGCTCCTTTATTCAAGAAAGGGAGCAGAGGTCGACCAGGAAATTATAGACCAATGAGTCTCACCTCAGTGGTTAGTAAGTTGATTGAGAAGATACAGAGAGGCAGGACGTATGAACATTTGGAGAAGTATAATACGATCAGGAGTAGTCAGCTTGGCTTTGTCAATGGCAGGTCTTGTCTTACGAGCCTGATTGACTTTGGTGAGGACGTGCCTAGTCGCATTGATGAAGGAAGAGCAGTAGATGTATTGTATATGGAATTCAGCAAGGCATTTGATAAGGTTCCCCATGCAATGCTTATCGAGAAAGTAAAGAGACATGCGATCCAAAGGGACATTGCTTTGTGGATCCAGAATTGGCTTGCCCATAGAAAGCAAAGTGTGGGTGTAGACGGGTCATATTCTGTATCGAGGTCGGGCACCAGTCGGGTGCCTCAGGGTTCTCTTCTGGGATTTTACTCTTCGGGATTTTTTAATAAACGACCTGGATGAGGAAGTGGAGTGACGGGTTAGAAAGTTTGCTGATAACAAAAATGTTGGAGGTGCTGTGGATAGTGTGGAGGGTTGTTAAATGTTACAGCGCGGCACTGATAGGATGCAAAACTGGGCTGAAAAGTAGCAGATGGAGTTCGACCAAGATAAGTGTGAAGTGTGAAATGGTTCATTTTGGTAGGTCAAATATGATGGCAGAATATATTATTAATGGTAAGACTCTTCGTAATGTAGAGGATTAGGCAGATCTTGGGGTTCGAGTCCACAGGACGCTCAAAGTAGCTGCAGGTTGATCCGTGGTTAAGATGACGTACGCTGCATTGGCCTTCATCAATTCTGGAATTGTATTTAGGAGCCGAGAGATAATGTTCAGCGATATAGGACCCTTGTCAGACCCCACTTGAGTACTGTGCTCAGTTCTGATCGCCTCACTACAGGACGGAAGTGGAAGTCATGTACCGAGTGCAGGGAAGATTTAGAAGGATGTTTTATGGATTGGGAACATGCCTTATGAGAATAAGGTGAGTGAATACGTCCTTTTTTCCTTGGAGCGACTTAGGATGAGAGTTGATCTGATAGAGGTGTATAAGATGATAGGAGGCACTGATCGTGTGTATAGTCAGAGGCTTTCTTCCCAGGGGTGAAATGGTTGCCACAATAAGACACAGGGTTAAGATGCTGGGGAACAGGTACAGAGGAGATATCAAGGGTAAGGTTTTTTACGCAGAGAGTGGTGAGTGTGTGGAATGGGCTACCGGCAATGGTGGTGGTGTCAGAAACGATAGAGGATTTTAAGAAGCTTTTAGATAGGTACATGGAGCTTAGTAAATTAGAGGGATATGTAAGCCCAGTAAATTCTATGGTAGGGACATGTTCGGCACAACTTTCTGGGCGAAAAGCCTGTATTGTGCTGTAGGTTTTCTATGTTTCTATAAGAATGTCTCGCTGCGGGCGTTGCTGATGGAGATTTGCAGAATAATGAATGGTAAAGAACGGTGAGTTAACGTGTGGAGATGGAGAGAAGAGATAGATTGGAAAGAGTGAGTAGATGTAGGGGGGAGATGTAAATTGAAAGGAGAGGGTGAGTGTCGATGAAGAGAGGGAAATAAATGAAATGTCAGAGAAAGATGAAGGTGAGAAATTGGGCAGGATTTGCGTAGTGACAGAGCGGAGTAACATGGTGTGGAGGGTTGTTTCCATGAGTCTCCTGTAATGTCCGAGCAGGCGGAATTAGAAGAGGGAGTGTCCATGTCATAGAGTAGTAGGCGGCCACCCCACCTCCCCCAAATAGGTTGCCAATGTAGCACCTTGGGGTCAGGGTGTGATCTCCAGTGTTTTGAGGAGTTATGTCACTGCTCTCTGCAGCTGGGTTGGGCTTTGTAGGAAGGTTTGACAAATTTGCTGAGCGTCATCAGGTCATGACTAAATTCGGTTTGGAGAGGCTGTAGGGTCGCATTACCATTAACTGTTGTGTTAACTGCTCAGGGTAACAAAATGGCTTCCCTCTATTGTTATAATGAAATGGGTTCTCTGCAACGTTACCTAATGCTGTTTTGGGTTTCTGTAGCTGGAATGTTTGGGTTATAACTGCAGATATGGGGGGAACTAACCAATGGAGAACTGTTATGCTATCTCGTATGTGTGAGCGGAGCGGGAGTTCGCGGTCTTTTCGGGAGGCAAGCGAGGAGGTCGGACGTGTGAGGAGCGGACAGCGGTTCCTGGGCGGCAGATAATGGACGTTGGCGGTTCTGACAGTGGCCAAGGGCTCCGAATATCATTGTGGATGGAACCGGAGGCGTGAGCTCCAAAGTATTAAATTATTATGTGCACAAGCTAATAAACTTACTGATTTTGCGGCTTTCGATTATGTGTTTCATCTGATCCATCACTAAGTAATAGCCATAAAATTACATTATTTTTTATTTTACATTTATTAATTGTCTGATATCTGTGCCGTGAGCGTATACTGGGGCCAGGACACCACATTAGTGCAATTGCACTGTTGGTGGGCGAGGGCGGTTCACCCGAGGCGAATGGGGGTAAATTGGGGGCACGGAGGCTACACATAAGAGGAGTTTGAACAGAGATTGACAGAGTCAATCTGTGAGGGCTTGTATGCGTTGAGTTTACAGTAGTTGAGTATCAACTTATTTTTTTGCCCTGGAACAACGCATGAAATAATTTTAGGCTCTCGGGGAAACCCTCTGGAAACTATATTATATCTGCAGCTCATGAGCTTCAGACATTCCCACCTTGGCTTCGAGGAACTCCAGCCAAATGGACAATTAACCCTGGTATGGGTGATCACCAGCACTGACACCCCATGTGTCCAAGGCACTGAAGGGCGTCAAAGGTAAATGCGACAAATACTGATCGTGGAATGACAGGTACAATAGCGAGACCTGTGACCCCCGTGTCGCGTATGGCTTTTGCATACCCTCCAATCGGATTGACACGCTAGATCGCGGTCCCACCAATCCTTCTGGGATAGGGTCTTCTCCTCTCGGAGGTCCCGTAGCACATCGCTGGAAACATGTTTTCCCGGAGATTCCAGGCTGTTCCCTCACTGGGTCTCCTCTGCTTTTCCCGACACTCCCCCTTTCCTGCTGGGGCAACCGTGGAATCTCCCCCCGAAGGGCTTCCGACTGGTCGTATTCCGCCTGAAGTGGTTGGCGGGATTCAGGGTCGAAATTGGGTTGGCGATGACAAGAGCGAGAAAAAGGTGAAATAAGAATAACCGGTTGTGTGAACTTTGTCACTGGTAGGAATTGCACGTCGGGGGCTGCCCGTGCTGTGGCTCTCTTGGGCTCTGAACCATTTTCATTCTCCCCACGGCCACGTCCTCCAAGGACAGACAGTTCTCTAGTGTCAAGGTGGAAATCACCGCGACCTCCTCCGAGAAGAACTTAGATAAGTTGTTTTTTTTAATTTTTTTTTATTGAAGTTCATTATCAAACAAACATTTCCATAAGATGTATTTCAGACACTGTACATATATATCATATAATCATATGTATCAACAAATTATTTATCTGAGGTATGCACTTATAGTAAAGAGTGGAAAGAAAAAAAAAACAGCAAAAGGAAAGAACAATGTACAAGTGGGGAGCGATCTTTTTTTTTACAACATATTCACTAATTTGTGTGAATGAAATCAGGCCTATGAGGCATTATGTAGTTAAACTATTTTTCCCAGTATAAAGGAAATTGTTCCAGCTTATGATTAACAGATGCTGTTATCTTCTCCATTTCGTAAATGTCCATTCTAATTTCCATCCGTGTATTTAAAGATGGGCACTCCGTTGATAACCATTTCCTAGTAAGAGTCTTTCTACCAGCCACCAACAGTATATTCATTAAATATTTATCTCTTTTCAACCATTCTTGAGGTATATATCCAAAATATACGGACTTACTCTCAAAGGGTATTTCACATTTAAAGATGTCTTTTAGAGCATAGTGTATCCCACTCCAATTGTATTTGTTAACAGGGCAGTCCCAAAAAATAGGATAATGATTTGCATTTTATTGTGGGGAGTAAAACAGGAACTAACTCATATTAAAATTCGCTGTACCACTCTGCCGTATACCCATCTGAACCTGGTGACTTGCTAAATTTAAGCCTACTAATTGCAGCTTTTTAATTCAAGTTCAGTTATGTCAGTTGTCATCGTTCTATTTTGTTCTTTGCTTAAAGTGGGCGACTCTAGAGAATTCAAGAAGGTGTCAATTTGGGTTCTGCTTTCCATTGGAACTTCGGAATATAGAGTTATGTAAAACACTTTAAAAGCTTCTTGAATTTCACTTTGCTTAGTTTTTTTATAATTTGCGTTTTATTATATTTTTTATCATTTTTTATCATTGGTGCATAATTCTATGAATTGTATTTTCTGCTATATTTTTTCTTCACTTTACACGCCAGTATTTTCACAGATTTCGATTCGGTTACATAACGTCTCTGTTTCAGAAACATAAAGTTTTTCCTGATTTCTTGCATAGCCAAATTATTTATTTCATTCCTAATTCTTGTAATTCCCCATAATGTATCCTGTGCTAAATTCAATTTGTTTCTCTAGTTTCTGCAGCCAATTTTGTAATCACTCTAATGTTTTATTCCGTTTTTTTTTCCTCTTAAGACCTCCTTCAGAGTATCCCATAAAATGGGAGGTGAAACCTCTCCATTATAATTAAATTCTAAGTAGATACCAATTTTTTTCTTTTAATTTGTTCCCTAAAGTTGGGATCATTGAGTAGACATAAATTTAGTTTCCAAATAGTAAGTGCAATCCCTTCTGTCAGGGAAAAATTCCCTCGATATATCAATTTAACCAACATCTTCAAAACGTGAATTAACTTTCCTATGTAAATGTTTTGTTTCACAGGTTTTTCTATTGGAAGAGTCTAAGTTTGGTTGTAATTGTAAATTTAAGTCTCCCCCACATATCAGGAGACCTTCTGTTTCCGTTACCATAATATCTGTAATTTTCTGAAATAATCCAATATCACTTCCTGGGAGTGCGTATATATTCAATAGAGTAACTGAATTGCCGTCTATTTTCCCCCTTGTCAGAATATATCTGCCCACTTTATTTCCCATTTCGAACACTTTTTTAAAAAAAATTAGCTTACTTGAGATAAGAATAGCAACTCCTGTCCTATGTTCCTGATTTATATGAGGAGAAAAACAGATTAGTGAAACCCATTCTCTTTATTTTTTATGTTCATTATCACTTAAATGAATTTCCTATAAATATGATACATGGGCTTGTTCTTTCTTTTCATTTTGCATAAAAGTCTCTTACGTTTGATTGGATTTAACAGCCCATTTACTTTAAAAGAAATAAATTTTATTGTTGTTTATTAACTGGTTGAATAATTGACGTGAGCGGACATTCCACTGCGCTGATGAACTGCTCTCTTAACTTGGACTGATTTACCCCATAAATAAATGTGTTTGTGCAGCAACTTAATATAATCAGCATGTATCCCGATGTTGAAATATTAATTCAGAATCTCTGTAATTTTGATCCAATTTGGTAATGATATAGTAAAGGAATTCTGCAACACTCACCGACCACAAGATGATGAAGCTTCCGGAGATGGTGAGAAGTAAGATCACAGACCTCCCCCTGCTCTCCATCTCCGGGTCACTGCGGTTCTCCGCCTTGCTCTGACCCCTCAGCCCCTTACGGACGCGACTAGTCACTAAAATGTGTCTGACTGTCAGAGCGTTGAACAGCAGCATTAACACGAACGGTAGTAACGGTGTCAGAATGATAGAAAACAATCTATATCTCACCCACCCGGATTCCGTATAGAATCCAGGCTTTGGAATACAGTCCCAGGGTATATTGTCAATCACATTTTCACGATTATAAATAAAGAAGATTGGAACATTATGAAAACAGAACAGAATGCCGGTTGTTGTCAGAACAACAGCCACAGTTTTCTCGGTCCAATTCTTTGTTTTCCGATTCTGACAACAGATGGCGACAAACCGATCGAATGTGAAGGTGACCGTGAACCAGACAGAACAGTCTGTGGCTGCCTCTCCCAGGACAGAGATCGCACTGCATACCGGGGTGATGTCGAGGAACGTTCCGGGGAAGTAATAATAACTGATTTGCCACAGTATAACATCAAAAGTTATGGTTAGTAGATCCGCCGTTGCCATGGCCACCAAGTAGCGAGTAGTATAGCTGGAGAATCCGCACTTTCCTCGGGACAGGATCACAATCGCCACTAAATTCACGGGGGGGGGGGGGGCAGCAAAAAGGAATGAGTGAATTACTGTCTTGCCGCTCGGTGCGTTGCTGAACAGAGATAAGCTAGAAATTGAGAACAATCTAACTTTGCAGACAACTCATTTCAGGAAGTTTAAAATGTATAAATATAGTCGCAAATGTCTCACTCGCGTGCAAAGGGTACGGTACTCGGTAGCAGTAGAGATGAGTGATCGGGAAGGAGACATTGTCAACTGATCGCCGATTCAAATTTACTCCCCCCGTTCGCACGACTTCGTCCTTCCCACCTCCACTTCGCCATCTGGGTACCGGAGCATTGCTTGGCTCGCTTCCTTTAAAATCTCCAACTAGCCTTGATGGCGTTTCCTTCTCCCTATGACAAGGAATTGGACTAGAAAATTTCAATTTTCGCTTTTAAAGACTTTGCTTGACCATGCTGAATGTTTCTGATATTTTGGGCGGTAGTGCTTAAACGATCCCACTTCCACAGAAACGACAATATGGATACCTCAAATAATCTACTTTTTTTGTGGAGGAGGTGGGTTTCCTCCAAATTGCTGCATCATTATTCAAAATGCTTCGATGCTTCTTGTTCCAGAGCTGGATAGCGCATAAACCTTACCCGGCCTGATACTTATGAGACACCGTTTGCTTGGCTCTTAATTCTCTCGTCACTTCACGGACAATGGGGCGTGAAAACCAACTACGGTACACTAAAACGCACACAGACCCTTATTTACAATTGCGGTACTCGTAGTGTAACACGGAAGTGATGTTCATAACTCTCCCCGGAGAGTCACCGAAGTTTAGAGCACGATAAGCTATTGATACGGAATAACACCAAGTAACCTGTGAAGGTGCCGAGAGTGCTGGATTATCGGCGTTTACTTTGAAAATGGCTTTGCCTTTTGAGAAATCAAAACATGAATTTGTGACATGAATCAACAAAATGAATCAATCTCCCCGATCTTCCACACGACATCTGTTTCAACTGCCGGTTTATTTTCATCCGAATCCACAGGTTAAACTGCAAGGGAACTTGTGAACGAACTGGCCGTTTTGCCATACCGTCTGCACCGCACTCACTGATACACCGGAATCACAACGTTGTCGGTAACTGAACGAGTCCAAAGGCCGCGCACGTAGAACTCCAAATGTTAGTTAGCCGATGTTCATACCGGGAACACCAATAACAGCAATAATCATGTACCATTTCTTTCTCACAATATAAAATGCTTCAAGCATGCTGAGTGAGATTCAACGTCGTACAGCTGCTCGCAATCTCGCTGAAGAAGCTCTGAGCTGATAAATCATTCATTTATACTCGCTCCAGCACACTGAATAATCAATGCTACACAGGTTGACGTGTCTTCCAACACTTGGGTTAAAAATAAACATGATGTAATTCAAAGTAAAATCAATGGTGATGGGGTATGGATAGTTTGGCACGAAATTGCAAAATTTCAATGATGAAGAAATAACAATCCGAGAATTCACTGAATGTTGTTGCGAAACATTGTCAGGCCCTCTTCTCAGTTTCATCATTATTATTATTGAACTTGTCGATTCATAGACTCCATAGACTTTGTCACCATGGACCAATGCTGTCCTGACAATGGGCTGTTCTGCTTCACACTGGAAGTTGTCTCCATTATAGATCACAGCAACAGAAATATAAGCATGAATATGTTGTTTGTCCGTTACTGTACTCTAGTGAAAAGCCCAAAACTAATATCGTATCCAGGCTTGCAAAGATGCTGAACGCACGCATATCATTAATCAAATTAATGAGAGCACGGAGAAAATTCCAGAAGATCCCAACAGGTCAGCTAACATCTTTTGAAATGACGGAACAGCCGGCCTTTCGGGCCGCGAACCTTCTTCAAGTCAATTAAAGCTCCGTCAAGTAACTGAGCTCCATGAACAGAAGCGGAATTTCCCGTGTCCAGTCATTTCAATTCAAATCCCCAATCCCGGTGCGACATGTCGGTATATGAGCTCCTCTGGTGCCTCGATGAGGCCACTCACAGACGACAGGGGTAACCGCACATATTCCGCCGTGGTAACCTCAAATTGTATGGCACAAACATGGATGTCTCTATTTTCCAGTGTTTCATCCTCCTGTTTCCATTTTCCTCATTTTCCACTCTGGCATTTTAATCTCCTCGTCATTTACCTTCTACTTCCGCCTAATGCACCACCCTACTTCCCTTTCTCCCATGATCCACTCTCCTCTCATATCTGATTCATTCTTCCGCAGCTCTGTGCCTTCTTCACATCACTTTCCAATCACTTAGTTTGTCCTTCTTACCCAACCATCTGGCTTCACGTATCACCTTCTAACGTTCCTCCCTCCCGCTTCCCCAACGATTTTCTTCCGGCATCTTTCCACTTAATGTCCAGCTCTGTTGACGGGTCGCGGCCCGAACAGTCAACTATTTATTCATTTCCAAAGAATCATTGCTAAATATTTCTATTTTTACCCCGATCCCCAGCCCGACACATTTTTACATAATCTCCGCCTCTGCCAGGATAAGGTCACTTTCAGGTTGGAGGAGGAACACCTTTTATTCCGTCTAAGCAACGACCAATCAGAAGGCGGGAACTTAAATATCTCTAAATTCCATTATTTCCCCATCTGGCTGACGGCCCGCTTCGTTTCCCCACTCTAACCTCTTCTCCTGTACTGCCTCGGTTCACAAGCATGATTCCGGGAATGAAGAGGTTAACATTTGAGGAGAGTTTGGCAACTTTGGGCCTGAAATCACTAGAACTTAAAAGAATGCGTGGCGATCTCATTGAAACCTGCCGAATGTTGAAAGGAGTAGATAGGCTGGATATGTAGAGGATCTTTCATCCGACGGACGTATCTGGAACAGGAGGGCGAGGGAGGCCAAGTCCGTGGGTATATTTGAGATGGAAGTTAATCCTTCCCTGCTTGGTCAAAACATCAAATCATATGGCCAGAATAGAGGTGTATAGGGTTGAGTGGGATCCGTGATCAGACATGATGGAATGGCGGATAGACTCAATGGGCCGAATGGCCTAAATCTGCTCATATTCTTTTTGGCTGAACCTCAGCTCCGTATTCATTTACATAGATGTTGCCTGACCTACTCTGTGGTCCGGCATTCCTGGTTGTCCTCTTCCCCCTCCACCCAATCCTCTTGTTCTGACATCTTCCCCCATCATTTTTGCAGCCCAAAACTGGGTCGCGGTCTAAAGGGCAAATGTTTATTCATTTCGATAAAAGCTGACTGACGTGCTGAGATCCTCCAGCATTCTGTGTGTGCATCAAATTGATGCAGTCCGTCACAAGGTAAAGCAGCTCTTATCGAAGCTCACGGCAGTATGAAGCAAAGTAATTCAATCACCGCATGCAGGATCGTCCAATCAGTGCAAACGAATGAAATTACAGAGCTTCTGTATTCACTACATCTGATCCAACAATGACAGACCAGAGTTCTTTGACTTCTTCAACATTGAGAGTGTTCAGTTCCCATACTACCTTAGAATTTGCTCAGGCAGCGTAGGAACATATGGCAGGAAGGCAGAGGGCTTCCAGCTCGAGTCGCTGGATGGTAAAGTTGTTATCTGTCTCCCTTCACTCTTAGAGAGCAATGAAATTTTGAATAACCGCACCGAGATCCCGACGCCAAGCGCAGTGCGACACCAACCGCATCTACACCCCATCGCCAGGCACATCCCAGAACTGGATCCAAAATCAGAAATACTCCTGCTACTCGGAAGAGACGTTCTCCTGTGCACAAGGTCAGGCAGCAGGTCAATGGACCACACGACACCTCCTTTGCCCAAAGCCTGGATCTGGGCTGGGTGGTGATAGGAGAGGTGTGCCTTGGCAATGTATACAGACAAATAGTTAACACATTCAAGACCAACATGCTGGAGAGTGACCGCCATTGAATTTTTCAACCCTACAGAAGTTTCATGTGCATGCAGAAAGCACGACAAGGCTTTCACAAGGGTGGTAAAGTAACCGACAAGACTCTGGGATAGTTAGTCTTCGCTCAAACTGAGCATGATAATAAACTTGCTCATCCAGCACAAGACGACATCTTCTTAAAAATAATGGACCCCAGGTGTTCAGAGACGAAACAAACAACTGAGTTGCCCGACTACCTTTCAGAGAACCAGGACAGCGCTTCCCAAGCAACGAAGAACAGTCAGTCAAGCTGTTCAGATCTTTGCAACGAACCCTGAAAAGGATACTTGAGATGCAGCAACAATAGGTCGCATTCATGGAGAAGATCATCGCTAATGGAAAGGCCGAGGTAGCACCGTCACTGAGGAGTGCTGGTACCTCCCAACGTTTGAGGTTTACCACCCACAAAAGCCCAATCAGATCAGGGTGGTCTTTGACTCCAGTTCTCAGTGCGCTGGTACCTCACTTAATGACGTGCTCCTCACAGGCCCCGATCTCAACAATTCCCTTCTTGGGGTCCGGCTGCGCTTCCGGAAGGAGAAGGTCGCAATCCTAGCGGACATCTAGCAGATGTTCCATTGGTTCTTAGTACAGGAAGACCATAGAAATTCCCTCCTTTCATCAGAGAGGGCGCAGAGGAGCACGGCGATGACATCGTTATGTTTGGAGAAATGCACTTCTATGTCGACGACGGCTTGATATCACTACAGAAAGAAGACGAAGCAATCGATCTGCTCCGACATACACAAGCCTCACTCGCTGAGTCAAACCTCCGCACGCACAAGTTCGCATCAAACTGTCAGGCAGTAATGGAGACTTTCCACACGGTGACTGTGCTCCGGCAATCAAAGACCTAGATCTAGATGGAGAAACCATACCCACACAAAGGAGTCTGGGCTTCCTTTGGGAGATTACAACTGATACATTCACGTTCTCCGTGCAGACCGCGATCAAGCCATTCACCCGCCGTGGAGTTCTCTCCACTGTCAATAGTGTTTTCGATAGCTTGGGTCTACTGGCGCCAGTTACGATCCAAGGAAGAGCCCTTCTCAGGGAACTTAACTCTGAGCTCTCCGACTAGGATACTCCCCTACCCGTGGACAAGCAAATGGGAGGCTTGGAGAGATTCACTTCGAGATCTAAAACAGCTTCATTTCCGACGTTGGTACACTGCGGACGAATTGGCCCAGACAAATGACGTAATCCTTAAAGGAACTCAAAGAGCAGCCATTGCAAATGGGTTTTCGGCCCTCCAAGCTAATAAACCAATACCAAAGGACAGCCCTTTGAGGAAACTCAACCCGATCCTGAAGTACGATCTTATTTGCAATGGAGGCAGTTTAATACACTCTCGCATTTCAGCTGAAGAAAAGAGCCCAGTAATCCTGCCCAAAGACAGTCACTTGTCCTTACTGCTTACGCGCCATCACCATGAACAGGTAAGGCATCAAGGCCGTCACCTGACGGAAGGAGCAATCCGGGCAGCGGGACTGTGGAACTTGGGAGGGAAAACAGTGATCAATTCGGTACTCCACAAATGTGTAACCTGCAGGAAACTGCGAGGGAAGATGTAAGTTCAACGTAAGGCGGACCTCCCACCAGAACGCCTTGAAGCCTGCCCTCCTTTTACGCATGTGTGACTCGATGTATTTGGTCCCTGGACTATCACCAGTAGACGCAGTAGAGGAGGACAAGCAGAGAGCAAACGGTGGGCCATCATATTCAGCTGCACTAGTTCGAGAGCGGTACACATTGAAGGCATTGAATCTTTCGATACATCCAGCTGCATTAATGCTCTCAGGCGCTTCTTTGCACTAAGAGGCCCTGCAAAAAGTTAAGGTCTGATTGCGACACGAACTTTGTTGGAGTGTCCAAGGAGCTCAGGATGGACAAAACGGTGCAAAGGTACCTCAGTCAGCAGGGATGCAACTGAGAGTTCAACACACCATACGCCTCTCACATGGGAGGCGCATGGGAGCGGATGATTGGTATCGCCAGAACGATCCTTGATTCAATGTTTCTGCAGCAACGCACCCGACTGACCCATGAAGTACTATGCACACTAATGGCAGAGATCACAGCGATTATAAATGCACGATCACTCCTAGCTGTCTCTTCTGACCCGGAAAACCCCTTCATACTCTCGCCATCAATGCCCCTTACGCAGAAGACAGGAGCTCCTCCTCCACCTGGGGTCTTCTACGATAAGGATTGTACACAAAACAATGGAGGCAGGTTCAGGCGCTCGCAAATCAGTTCTGGTCTCGTTGGAAATATCAATATCTGCCTTTGTTGCAACACACAGGAATCTTCAAGTTGGAGATTTAGTCCTGCTCATGGACAAGTAGACCGCCCGTAACTGCTTGCCAACGGCCAGAATCACCACCACTTTCCCTAATAGGGATGAACATGTCAGGAAGGTTGATTTGAAAACTTCCGACCAAGTTGATGTGAAAACATACCAAAGGCCAGTTGCAGAAGTCATTCTACTTCTACCTAAGAACTGATTTAGAGATTGAAGTTTGTATTTTGTTCGTAGTGACCTTACAAAGGTCAGGCGGGGAGTGTGTCGCCCTTAAGGCATTCGTTTAGTTTATTATATTTTCGCTTTAGTAATTCGTTTGTAATCGTTTTCCAGTTAAAGTTATGGTTGTTGTAAGTAAATTCGTTGTCTGTGATATATCGCGGCGTGTGATGATGTCACACCCGATTTTTTGGCGTCTTGAGTGAAAATACCCGTTTGGAGAAACGGGAAGGAGGGGGCTTCTGTCTGCAGGATCAGTGCGGGAAAAGTTTTCATTCTACTCACTAGAAACATCATAGAAGCAATGCCGTAATTTCATAAGATAATCGATATTTTGAAGTAAAAAATGTTAGCACTGATTCTGTTAAAAGTAATGTCGGTTGATAAAGTGTATGTTCTTTGTTATTTAAAGGGTTGTGGATAGTTTGTGCTGAAGTGTATTTCAAGCCAGTCGATGGCGCAGGTAGATTCTGACTGTGTGTTGGACTTTAATGTAATATAGTTTGCAGTTTTACTTTTTACAAGTATTTATGATGTAACTGCTATGCCAAGAAGGAAACAAATTCTGTATATATTTTGTATTGTTTTATCAACAGTTTTCACCATACGTTAATGTGGAAGAGTGAACAGTAAACGGTTAATCTTACTGGGATCGCGCCTCATTTGACTTCGGTTTATACTTGGTGTTTAGTTCAGAGTTTTTACCCCTGTGAGAGAACACTACACTCTTGATATATATTTTGTGCTGCGTGTTGTCACCGATTGTATATTTGCAAGAGTGCCCATTGTGCGAACAGCCGTGTTGCCATTTGGAACTGTGCTGCACGCTGTGCAATCTGAGCTCCTGCATACATATGATTCGTTACGCCACGATTCAAAGAGAACGGAACAGTTGTAGGAGATGGTGACATGTCGCCTCACACGAAATTAGATGCACTCAGCGCCCATATCTCAATGCATTTTGACCCATAGCCACAAGTCTACCCAGAATCATGAGGGATTAACAGTGAATGCCAGCAAAGCTTTCACTCCACTGAAAAAAGAACAACAATACTGTTATTTCCTCCAATGCATTAAAAAAAATCTTGAATGTAAAATAAAGGAACTGCATCCCAGTTTTAGCACTGCATGAGCACATGTGGTGTGTTACCCACGTAATATGTGCATGAGAATATTGTAAGCAATGTCTACTCATATCAACTACAATGCCACTTTTGGCCAATCTCATTTGCTGTACATAAAGGCACTGTGGACTGTCCATATCACTTTGCTGGAAATAGGAATTTCTATCATGTTGAACTTCCATTGAATAACTTTCTCGTTTCACATGCTGTTGTTTCTAAATTCTGTTGCACAGTAATGCAACGATTAGCACTAATTAATATAAATAACTATACATCATGTGCAACACACGCACATCAGTCTTTTTGTTCCGTATAAATATATGTCTATATTCTTGTTCTTAACACTCATAAATATTGTATATGCAGATTTATGTCAGTCTCATAGTTAGTGCACAAGACAGTGACCAATTATTAAGAAAACTGCAGACATATAATGTGAATTCACATATATATCATTATTATTTTGCTAATCCTACATTTGATTTTTTTCCTATCAATAACTACGATGTCATGAATAATTTGTTTCATTTTTTGGATTCTTGTAATTTGTCATTGATGCATAATTTATTAAATAAAACTTCCTGAATACAATTATGTTCTCTGTGCAGCCAATGAGATAATTTACTGAAAAGCACAAGTGTGCTTCAATGCAACCGATCATTGTTATTAACAACGTTCCTTCGCTTTGCAAACTGTAAGGGAAGATTTTATTTTTACCAAGTAATGAAACACCAAGTGGCGAATAATTATTTAGAACGTGTAACTGAAAAATCTTCAGTGGAAAATATTGTATAATCTACCTTTCTCAACATTTCAATGCAGATTTGAAACTCACCCATTTCCTTTAGTTGGTTACTAGTTCCTGGATTTATGTCAGCATTTCAGTTTGCCATTAGATACATTCCTCCTTACTGAATTATTGTTCAATTATGTACATCACCATGCTGACGAAGCAGGTTTGCCTGATAGATCTATCACTAAGCCAAATACGATCACTAGTCAAGGGCTGCATCGCTGTGATGCATCTGCGTCTCCTAACCAGAAAATAGTGTAATTTTCATACCACAGTGCCAAGATCTATCCTGTAGACTTTGTCTCATTCATGGATTCACAATGTAAGGCAGTCATTTCAAATAATGATACTTGAATGAAATGAGAAGTCAGTACATTATCTTTGCATGCATATTGAGGGTATTAACGAACACATTTGTCAAACGACGTTAATAGAAATCAGAGAATCATCAGCGAGCATGATAGTGTTACCCAAAAAGATGAGGGTGATACATGTCAGTTTTACATTCCTTTCATTCAATCACAATGATGGGAAACTGAAGGACGACAACGATGTGAAATGTAAGATGCGATCGGCACCTTACCTTAACCCTTTTGTCCCAGGGAATTTTAATAGTAAGATATTGTTATTGATTAACTGGCACTGACCCGAGGAAAGACATTTCCACTTGACACATACTTGAATGAAAGAAGCACTCTGCAAATGACCTTGTCTAAGAGCAAGGCAGTATTCATAGAGGTATCAATAATTACATACATGAAGAGTGTGCTAATCATTTGCATTGAGAAGTTTGTAACATCTAATTCAGCATAACTTCCAGCGTTCAAAATCAGGGGTAATCAAACTAGAGAATTTCTAAAAAGCATAATAGCTCAAAAGATATTTTGTTTTCGATATTTTAAAACAAGACATGATCAACAAATTACTGTGGTATTCTCTATTTATTCGACCATAAATCCGAGCTGTAAATCTTAACACAGTATATTCAGTAAGGATACAGTGAAGTAACTGCAAACAAAACAGATTTCCTCTCTTAATATTTATTGAAGAAGACAAATTAAGTGTGTAGTTTTCAAGGTAGATTATTTTTCTGGAATCCATTTATTAAAATAATATCAAATGAATTATCTTATTTTGCATGTAGCATCTCTTCCTGAGGTTTAGTAAATGGTGCTCAAGTGTATGTGGGAATTAAAATTCCATACAGATGCAGCATGACAAAAGTACAATCCCTTCACTGCCAACTGAACACAATAACTCTTTTTATATTTGTTTGGTACAGGTGGCAGGTTTTGGAGAGAACATATTTCTAGATACACAGATATCTGATACACTGTTTCTTATTGATGTTTAGGTGGATGAAATGCTTCTGTATATTCCTTGCAGTTATCAAAGCCCTTTAGTGTTCATTCCTTCCTCTCCCTCTTTGAGTTGCTTGCCCTCTTTCTCCAAGCCCTGACCTCATTCTTAATCACAAAAGAAGAATGATTCCGAATCCCCTTCATATCTGGGATGAACTGGTTTCTGCAGAACCAAAAGACAAAACACAGGCACACCAATCTCGGTGCACTAGCCCAAGTCGAGGAAATCAAGAAACAAACAAACCCCTGAGACATCCTATTCACAGCAAGCAGAAAACAATCAACAGCTTCGAGACTCCTCAGGACCCACTTTCCTTTTCAAAATTGGACAGTTATTTCAGAATATCCCGACGTGCAATGGGAATAAAATCTTTCATTCCTTTAGACATCGATACAAAGGTTCAATCCTTTCGTCATTGTGATAAGTGTCTATGCAGTGCGGTGATGCAGTCCTATTTATCCCAAGACACTTGCACTGATAACACTACACCTTCTAGCACAGCAGGCTATCTTGAAATACTCATAAATTTTTTGAGGAATCCAGCTTAGTTGAGAATACGCTGAGAGATTTGATTTTTTTTTCTAATTACTGAACTGGAAATCCACAAAAGTTTGGTTGTGTCTAATGTTTCCTCTTAGGCAGTGTACAGGGAATGATGTGCCAAACCACGAAGCTTTTGTCTTCCGCAGGCACCAGTTTCTCACAGATATGGGGGGGGGGTGGGGGCTTGGATTAGCAGGTATTCTTTCTGTATGCCGAATGAGCAGAGAGCATAGAGAAAAGAACAAGCTGTTTGATGAGAGAGGAAGCTGCAGGAGACAGTGCGGGAAGTCCCTTTGAAGAAGGGCTCTTATACGCAAAATATTCAGGAGCAATTCTCTGAAAATCAGTTAAAGAACCATCTGCCGGTCATTGGTGGCTCAGTAAAGATGCTCTCACTCAAATCTGTCACATTCTGCAGTCTTAATTAGAAGCTCAAACCAGAAGAGGCAATGCACTGGCTGTCACCTGCGTAGCTGTGAGTTTCCAATGCCAGAGAAGCAAGAATGAAAACTATGAATAGCTTTGTGCAAGCTTCTTCACTATGCAGCGTGATCAGTCCACAACTCTGCAGATGTCAGATTTAAGTTCTAGATGCCAATCGGGCATCCAGAAACCCCTTGTGTAATGGGATCCGTCTATGGCATATGAAAGGCTGGGAAACCCTGATATTCGTGTAACTTGACCAAGAGGAATAAACTCTCTCTTGGTGACCAGACAGTTCACGACCAATCAGTGAATTGACACAACTACATAATGGTGCCTGGAGCTTTTGAGATAGCTAGTGGCTGTACATAATGTTCAGATGCAGTCTGCAGCTGCACCACAAGAACTAACCAAAAATCAGTTATGGGAGTTCAAGTGTTACTGCCTACAACATAGTCTGCAACACAGGGATTGCTGCACACACAAATACCACATTGCTACCAGACAAAACTGTAAACGAGCAAGCAACTGTTGAGTTGCAACAAAGATTCTGCTGCCCACACCAGCCAGAAGAAGCTCTCCAATACACAGCAGTAGCTGTTGAAGGGGAACACGAGGGGAAACTTTTTATCACTCAGAAAGTTCTTTGAGTGGGAAAGGAGCTGCCAGCTCAAGGGGTACATGAAAGCTCAATTTGAATATTTAAGAGAAGTTTGGATGGGTTCATGGATGGTAGAGTATGGAGGGCTATGGTCCTGGTGCAGGTCGATGGGAGTAGGAAGTTTAAATTGTGTGGTCCCCCCTCGATGGGCTGAATGGTCTGTTTCTGTGCTGTACTTTTTGATAATTCTATGTCCCGAATTCTGCTGTGTGTCTCACAGTCTTCCCTTTCCAGGGGTTCTGCATTTGTTAACCAGTTCCGTGTCAAGCAGCTAGACGCTAAGAGAAAGTTGTGGTGAGGGTTGTGGTTCAGAAGCAGAAGGGGAACAAGAAGAAAGAGAAAAAGAAGCAGCATGCTTGGCCAGGTTGAGTGCTCATCCATTTCAGTACCAATTCGTTCAACTGCAGTAGTAAAACACATCCTCATTCACTATTCTACAAAAACGTGTTTAGCTGCAACATGAAATACAAACCAATACAAACTAAATATTCCAAACCGGTTTTATCAATCCAATCTTGGCACTTTTTTACCCTTATTGTCTTTACCTATGTGGATGGCGACAGAATCGCTCCAGTGGTCAGCTGGAGCAGACAGAGGCTAACAGCACAAGTCCGTCACCATAAAAATCTAACTTACTTATCCAAAGATAGGTAAGAAGGTAGAAAACAAAATTTCCTTGACAGAAGTCGTCTTAAGTAAATAATACTGACGCACATAAGTGGAGACGAAATAGAGTTTGTGAGGAAGGAAATACAGTTGTCTGCTGATGGAGACACCTCCCTCTTCCTTATTAGGAAGAGAGAAAACCTGCGATATGTCGAAGTCTGGCTGAAACTTGAAGTCTTTGGGGTAACTGCAAGTCTGTGTCTTTGCTATTGTTTTGCTCACACTTGACTGCTTGGTGGCGGCGCAAATTATTTTTTTTGTCGTTGGGGGAGGGGGGATTATTGCTTGCAACTGCTTATGCACGGGAGGGGGACTTTGGTCTTCTCGTGTTTAACTGTCGTTTATTCTCTGGGGCACTTTTTTGTTTTGGTGGATTTTTCCTAACAAAGCATTTCAGGATGTATATTGCATGCATTCCTCTGACATTAAATTAGACCTTTGAAACTTTGATGGAATTATTGAAGAAAGTTGGGAGCAGATTCATGCAGAGCAAAATCAACGGTAGTACTGGCTGGGCTGAATGTAAGGAACTTTAGTGAAGGAGACTGCAAATGGCTTTGGTGTGCAATTGTCGGTCTATAAGGCTGTCTCTGAGCTGTACCCTCCCTTCAAGATTGGCATCATTTCTGATGAGAAGGGCCCCTGATTATCCTGTGAGGCTTGGATATTCCTTCTTATAATGACAAGACAACTGGCAGAATGAAAATGGTGGGATAATGAATGCAGTCTTTACTGCACAATGCCACTGCTGCTCCCTCCACATGACAGTCCAGCTACCCTAGCCCTGTGAACGAGATGAGATTGTTATATTGCTACAACATCCTGTCATTGCTTTCGAACATTATTATTCTCACCATGTTGGCCACATCCTGAGTTTAGACAGTGAAAATCTGAGCTTTCACATCACACACATACACTTGGTTGGCGTTTGCCTCTGCTGCATCAGGATTTGAGATATGAGTTGCAAGGCACTGGGTCATCAACCCAAAATGAAATTATTCAGCACTTCTGTGAATCAGTGGATGGGCTCCAATCTCTTTGCAAGGTTAATGTGCATTCCTCTATGCTCTTTGACATTGCTCACATGTTTTCTGGAATCAGGAAAATCACTCGTCTAACATTCTTAACAGTGAAAGTCATTACTTAAATCCACTTTTCTCGAAACTTTCTGTGACCTACTGAATGAATCGTACATCCGCAGCCCAAGGTGCAGGCCGCTTGCCCAGAGTTACTCCACATGCAAAGGTACACCGCTGACCCCATTTCTAAACAATGCACTCGATTTTATTACTGACTGAGTGAGTCGGTGCCATCATTTAAATTCCTTTCCATCACCACTTTACTAGAGTGTGATTCTTGGACAGCTGAAATGGACTAACTGAAAGAAGAGATAGTGAGAGATTTGAAAGTGGGAGGGGAGGAGACATCCGACATGATAGGAGAAGACAGGATGGGGAGGGGATAAAGCTCAGAGCTGGAAAGTTGATTGGCAAAAGGGATACCAGGCTGTAAAAGGGAGAGGATCAGGAGATGAGAGGCTGGAAAAAAAGAAAGGGGCAGTGGAGCCCTGGAGAGAGATGGAGAGCAGGCAAGGAGTATTGTTTGAGGGACAGAGAGAGAGAAATGAGATAGTGAAAGAAAAAAAAGGGGAAATAAATAAATGAATAAACAAACAAATAAATGAATAAATAGATAGACAGATAAATAGAGAGATAGATAGATAGATAGATACATAGATAGATAGATAGATAGATAGATAGATAGATAGATAGATAGATAGATAGATAGATAGATAGATAGAGAGAGAGAGAGAGAGAGAGAGAGAGAGAGAGATAATTAAGCGGATAGATAGATAAACGAATGAATGAATAAGGGATGGAGTAAGAAGGGGAGGAGGGGCATTAACGATGTTAGAGAAATCAATCTTCATGCCATCAAGTTGGAGGCTACCCTGATGGAATATAAGGTGTTATTCCTCCAACCTGAGTGTTGTCTCATCTTGAGAGTAGACGATGCGTGGATAGACATATCAGAATGGGAATGGGACGTGGAATTAAAAGCTATGGCCACTGGGACATCCTGCTTCCTCTGGCGGACAGAGCGTCGGCGTTCAGTGAAACGGTCTCCCAGTCTGCGTCGGTTCTCGGCAATATATAGAAGGCCGCACTGGGAGCACCCCACCACCAAGTACATCTTTCCGCAACCCCCCCCCCCCCCCACCAAGTTTCTGTTTTCCGCAGAGATCCCTCCCCATGCGATTCCCTTGTCCATTCATACACCCTATCAATTCCCACAGATCTCCCTCCCTGCAGTTATCATTGTAAGCGGAACAAGTGCTACACCTGCTCTTATACCTCCTCCATCGCAATCATTCATGGCCGCAGACAGTCCTTCCAGGTGAGGCGAAAATTCATCTGTGAGTCGACCTGTGTGGCAAAATGCGTCCGGTGCTCCCGATGCGGCCGCTGCCTGTTCTCGTGCTTTTCCTTGTGTCTCTTCCTGTCCTTTGCATCGCACAGCCGAGGAGTATCTCGCCCAGCTCGGTGCTGGAGGTCCCTCGTCCTGTGTTGGAGTCCCTTGTCCCGTCCATGTGCCTCTTCCTGTCCTTATACATCGCGCAACCCAGGGCAACATGCCCCAGCCCGGTGCTGGAGTTCCTCCGCCCAGTCCTGGAGTCTCACGTCCAGTCCGTTAAGCACGCCACGACCTGAGGCCGCGTCTTGTCCTCGCCTAGATCCGGGGCCCAAGCCCGAGTCAAGACCCAGGATTCGGGTGCATGTCCAGTCTCGGGCTCGGAGCCCTAGCCCAGGCTACAAGTTCCAAGTTCCACGTCCGGGTCCCTTGTTCCTAGTCCAAGTCCTAAAGCAGGCCCGAAATCCTAGTCTCGTCCCGGGCCTGTGTTAATATCCAGCGTCATGTATTCCTGTCTTCCCTTGCTTTCTTGACACACCTAGCTCTGTTCCTAGTCCCTCAGTGGCTGTGCCATTCATTTAGGTCCGCCACCAACGCCCCCCCCCCCCCTATACCAAGTGATTAAGATTCGAAGCAACCTATCAGAACTACTAACTAAAAGGTAATGTAGTGGGTATCCATTAGAAGCACAAAGTTATTAAAAGTACAAAATACAATTTTTGATACTGAGTAATGTTATAAAAATGAACATTACCCCTTAAATGTGCCTATGTTTAATTTTATAATTCTGTCTAATGGCATTTATTGGAGCATTGGTTAGTTGGAGCAGCCGCTTTTTTTGGACAATAAATGAAAAAAAAAATCAAAAATAAATGAATTTCTCTGTTTATTTGGGAAAATATGCCACTTATTTGGGCAGGAATCTGTTGCCAAACAGGTCCTAACTAGCGTCAGTCACATGCAAGTATGCGGCCAATATACACTACGCCGTAATTAAAGCAACCATTTTAAGTGGCTTCACTTGTGTGTTCGTATTCAAAAAGCAGTGATTATTGTCTTTGATCGTAGGCAAATGATAAACAGTAAGACAATTTGGAACCGTTTTGCTCACTGCGGTTTCAAGCATTCAGGCTTGCGGATGCCAGAGACGGCTGGGGAGAAGTTAAGCGATTTCAAATCTTCATCTAGTTCGGTACTATGATTAGTTTAAAAGTATCAGCAATCATCTGGAATGTTACAATTAAAATAAGGATTTGGAGGTTCCAATCATCGATAGCACTGTTTGAAAGCTGTCCACAATCTGCACTTGGTGTCTCTGATGATTTTCCTTATTTACAGTCAATCAAAAGAACACGTCAGTGTACACTTAGTGATCTCCACCATAATAATTAGGAACTAATACAGTTTTATATACCGTAGTGATTTTTGTTGTGTTCTAATTTATTCAGTATTTCCTCTAAATACATAGTTTGTTACTTATTCAAAAGGTAGTTTGTCTATTTCCATGAAGCTTTGGCTCATTAGTGCAGCCGTTTAATCGGGCCAAAATGTACAATTCCCAGTGTGCCCCAATTAACTGGAACGCACTATACTTGAAACTTGGGCAGATTCATTTACGATTTCACACAGAAACTTTATAATAAACAGCACACTCGTCAATTAAACAAATATTAGAAATTCATTGGACATAACTCAAGTGTGCTTTCACCATATTACATATAATGACTAATTGAGCCATACCTCGGCGTGTTGAACATTTTACTTACATACATTTGTGATAAACATTTTGAAAGTCATCTATAAGATGTGTAAAATGTTCATGGAGATGAGTTTGCTGTTGATTTTATCTTGTTGCACCAATGTTTTTATATTGACAGAAGAGAAGATGTTTGAAGGTTTTCTTGAAGGTAGCATTGCATAGTGCATAGCAGGCTGGGTTGAGAGTACTGTTGATGTAACAGAGCCAGTATCCAATAGTCCATAAAGTGTTAGGAACGCAGACTGAACATAACGTGTTAATGAGACTGTATGGGGTCCAGGTAATGATACATGCCAGCAGAATAGCCAAGATGGTCCTGGTCACCTTATTCTCCCGGGTTACAGCTCCCTTCTTTTTCTCAACAGGGGTCTTTGTCATTTTAATGATGTTGTGGGCTGCGGTAAGCTCTCTGGCTTTACCATTCTTGGTGCTGTTTTCTGACACCACTTCAACTGTGGTAGCACAGTAGTCACTCTTTTGGGATTTCGTGATGACCTTTATGCTGGAGCTGCCGTTGCTAAAATGTCTTTGTGTGGTGGAGACATTTGTGCTCTCATCCATCTTTCCTTCCTCCTTCTGGATGGAAGGGACGACACTGAGGGAAGTCGAGGGATTTGAGACCACCTTTTCCTCTACTTGGCCGCAATGATCCGTCATTACTTCACCAGCTGCCTTGCCATTTTGTACTTTGACATTCTGCAACCCTTCAGGTGCACTTGAAATGTTGTTATTCGGTTTCATTGTTTTGCCTCGCACTGGACTGGGAGAAATGGTGCCTTTGTTTGACTCTGTCTCCTTCTTATACTTCTTGATCCGACTCTTGCTAGCACGGGATATGTGCACATACAAAATAGTCATGGTAATAACCGGTAGATAGAAGGATGCTATTCCAGTGCCAAAAGTGGCAACTGGATTTGAGAAGAATTGTACATGACACTCACCCTCTTCAACTGTCCGCCCACCTACAATGAACTGCCAGAAGAGAATGGCAGGGCCCCACCGGATAAATGACAGCACCCAAGCAGCTGCAATCATCATCCATGCCATCTTGGTGGTTCTCTTCACAGGGTAGCTGAGAGGCTTTGTCACACAGAAGTATCGGTCAAAGCTGATGATCAGAAGGTTCATGACAGATGCATAACTAACAACATAATCTAGAGCCAGCCATAAATCACACACCACTGGGCCCATAGGCCAGTAGCCAAAGACGATGTAAATGGTGTAAAGGTTCATGGAGAACACACCAACAATCAAATCAGCAGAGGCTAAGCTGAAAATAAAATAGTTGTTAATTGTTTGTAGCTGTCTATTCACTTTGATAGAAAGCATAACCAGAATGTTTCCGATAATGGTCACCAGACTCAAAGATAATGTTACAATCACAATGAAGATTACTTCAACTGTTTTGTAAGCGCTCCCTCTTTCAATGTATGTTCGGTTGCTGAGAGATGAATTTGTCTGCGTTAAATTAGACATCCTTTCCCTCTGAGTTAGCATTGAAGCGGCCTAAACGTAGAAAATAGTAGAAAAAGGAGAAATATTAGCAAACAAGCAATAAAGGATTTCTAATTGAAGTCTCACCAGCAAGAACACAGAAGACCATTTGCTGAAAAAAAACTTCAAGATTATTGCTGAGGGACTTACTTATAAACAGGAATCACAGAGATCATTTTTGTACGTACAATTAATTATGAATTAATAGTTAATTGCTAGTACCTAAACGAATGAAGATGATGCCCGACATTGTAAAAATGTTTTCATTAGATTGGTCCACCTTTATGCACTTAAAATGATGGAAATCCTCTGATCCCATTGTTCCCTTATGTGCACGTACCTTCAAAGCAAAAACTATATGAATAATAGAAATCCCAGAAAGGACGCAAGAAAAACAGATGCACAGGATCATCCATCTCCTATAGCGTGAACAGCCATCCAATTTCATAAACTTGCAGTCAAAAGTTGCAATGAAGCAAAGTACCGGAAGGAAAGAAGAATCTGGGATTGAGTTACGTCAGATCAACAGCATGTGTTTCAAAACATAATGCTAAGGAACCATGTTATTGGTGGTTTAACATTGTTGATTTCCCCTAGTTATGAAACCCATGAGAAAGCTAAAAAAACGGTGGTCTAATTTTCTTGAAACTAATAGTCTAAGAGGGGAAGTTATGACTTGTAGAAAAATGATAGTTGATACCTGAAGCTAAGGGGCACCAATATCCTTGTGGGCAGGTTTGCTGGAGATGTGGAGGATAGTTTAAACTAATTAGGCAGGGAGGATGGGACCTGGAATTTTAGGTCTGAAGACGGGGCAGTTGGTAAACAAGTAAATGCAGTGTGTAGTGAGACTGTCAGGAAGGACAGGCAGGTGATAGGGCAAAGTTGCAGTCACTGGGATGAATTGAAGTCTAACATGGTGGCAAAGTCGAAGAGGTTAAAGAATGTATGTCTGAAGGTGTCATAATTGAAAGCTCACTGTACAGTATGTGGAATGAGGTTGAGGTTAGAGTTTGCAGATATGATATCACTGAATCGTTGCTGAAAGAAAATCATAGTTGGGAGATTAACTTCAAAAGACAGATTGTATAGAAAGGACAGGCAGGTTGGTAAAGGGGATGGAATGGCTTTGTTAGTAAAGAATTGAATCAGATCCTTAGAAATAGGAAAACATTGAATTAAAAGATGGAGAATTCTTGTGAGTAATGGAGAAACTGCAAGGGTAAAAAAAGACCCTGATGGGGGTTATATCCAGGCCTTCCAACAGTGGCCTAAAGGTGGGGTACAACTTACAACAGGAGACAGAAGAGGCGTGTAAATTTGGAAATATTACAATAGTCGTGGGGTTTTTCAATATTCAGGTTGATTGAGAAATTCAGGTTGGTGCCGAAGCCCAAGAGATGAAATTTGTAGGAAGCGTACACGTTGGGTTTCTGAAAAACCGCTTGTGGTTGAGGCCACCAGGCGAAAGGCAATTTTGGATTGAGTGCAGTGTTATGAACCAGATTTCATTGGAGTGATTAAGGTAAAGGAACCCTTACGAGTCAGGCATCATAATATGATAAATTCATTCTGGAGTTTGGGAGGGAGAAAATAAAGTCAGATATATTAGTAATTTAGTGGAAAAAAAAGGAACACTGTAACAGAAGCATGAGAGAGGAGCTGACCAAATTTAATTGGAAGGGGCTGTTCCAGGGATTACAGCAGAACAGCAATGGTTGGTGTATCTGAGAGCAATTCAGAAGGCGCCGGATAGATACATCCTCAAGTATTCTAAAGGGAGTATTAGGTAACAGTGGCTGACAACCGAAGTCAAAAACAGCGTAGAGGGAAAAAAAGAGAACAAATAATACAGTAAAAATTGTGGGAAGTTAGAGGATTGTGATGTATTTAAAAAGCTAACAATAATTTATAAAGAGAGATCTGAACGTAAGAGCCAATAATATGATGATACCAAAACAATTATTTCAAAAATATAAAAAGTAAAGGAGAGACGAGAGTGGATATCGGACCACTGGAAAATGATGCAGGCGAAATAGTAATGGGGGAACAGACATGGCAGACAAACTTAATACATATTTTCTGCATGTCCTCACTGTGAAAGACACTAGGAGTTTGTCAAAAATCCAAAAGTATCGGAGGCAGAATTAAGTGCTGTTGCTATTACTAAGAAGAAGGTGCTTTGGAGGTTGAAAGTTTGAATGCTAGGTAAGTCACCTGGACCAGATGTACTACACTCTCGGGTTCTAAAAGAGGTAGCGGCGGATGTCGTTGAGACATTAGTCAAGATCTTTCAAGAATTATTAGGTTCTAGAATTGCTCTGGAGTATTGGAAAAAAGCAAATATCTCTCCACACTTTAAGGGAGCGAGGCAAATGAAATAGAATTATTAGCCAGTCATCCTGACTTCAGTAGTTGGAGGTATTGGGGTCATTATTAAGAATAATGTTTTGGTGTAGTTGGAGGCACATGGTAAAGCAGGCAAAGTCAGAATGGTTTCCTTCAGGGGAAATCATGCCTAACAAATCTGTTGGAATTCGTTGAGGAAAGAACAAGCAGGATAGACAACAGAAAATCTGTGGATGTTGATTAATAGGAGTTTCAGATGGGCTTTGACAAGGTGCCGCACATGAGTCTGCTTAGCAAATTAAGAGCCCATGGCATTACAGGAAAGATACTAGTATAGACAGAAGGTTGGTTAACTGGCAGAAGAGAAGGATTGAGAATAAGAGGTCTTTACTGTTTTTTCTGCAGTCTATAGGTAGTGTTCCACTTGGGTCTTTGTCGGAGCCGGTTCTTTTCACGTTATCTGTCAATGATTTGGGTGACTGAATTGATGGCTTTACGACAAGTTTCAGTATTACACAAAAATATAAGAGTAAGGATGTAATCCTGGGGCATTATAACCATTGGTCATACCACACTTGGAGCACTGTGAGCAGATTTGGGCCCCTTATCTAAGAAAAGATATGTTGGCATTGGAGAGGGTCTATATAGATCCATGGGAAAAAAGTGTTTATCAATGAGGAGAATGTGATGGTGCTGGGCCTGTACTCTCTTGAGTTTAGAAGAATGAAGGCGGATCTCATTGAAACCTATCGAATATTGAACTGCCTAGATAGAGAGGATTTGGAGAGGATGTTTCTGATACTGGGGGAGACTAATTTTTTTAATTAGTTTCCGGTATGCTCAGTTATTTGCAGCTTGAAAACATTTCTTCTCAATTTTCGTTACAGCTCTGACAGATTTGTGATATTTATACAATTATTTTACATCAGCAAAATCACAAAATGCTGGATGAACTCAGCAGAGATTTGCCAGACCATTATGTGTGTTGCTTTGGATTTCCAACAGCTGCAGATGTTCTCGTCTTTTTTTCTACATCAGCAACGTGTTCATTTGTTCGTTGCTATCTCTGTTCGTATCTATGTTTCGTTTGTGTGTGTGTGTGTGTGTGTGTGTGTGTGTGTGTGTGTGTGTGTGTGTGTGTGTGTGTATGTGTGTGTGTGTGTGTGTGTGTGTGTGTGTGTGTGTGTGTGTGTGTGTGTGTGTGTGTGTGTGTGTGTGTGTGTGTGTTTGTATCTGGTCAGGAAGATGTTGAAGCATTGAAGGGCAATTCAAAATTGGAAACCGCAGGGGCAGAAGTTCGGTGTCGGTCGGGCGGTGTCGGTGCACCTCGTTTACAGATGTACAATTAATCAGCAAATCCCTGAAATCTGTAAATGTTACTGCTCCGAGATGAAGTCAGTCTTTGTCATTAGAGCTCCCGCATTATTTCCTGCAGATGAATCACTGTTTAGATAACGCCGAAGAATTGTTGGTGTAGTTGTCTTCAGTCGGCCGAATACTTGCATCAGAGACAATGAATTTAAATTAAAGTGTTTGTTCAAGTAGCTGTAATGAAGAAAGTTAGTCAGCGGTGCAACCGTATCTCAGGAGACCGATACTTTGTATAAATCAGCGCCGTTTTGACGAAATCAGCTCAAAGTGTCTGCCGAGCTGTGGATTCGGGAGTAACAGAATTCATACATTCTCACTGAAATGGATTGTTCTCTCATCTGGCAGATAGAGGAAGTCTACTGTCCTTTTATTTCAGCCTTTGGAATTCCCGGTAGGCCACAGTGTCACCTGCCGTTGGTGAGAATTGAAGTTTAATTATAATATTGTGATCGCTTCTGTCGCTGGTTTCCACTGTCACCTGTCCAGTCCGGTGTTCTGCATTTCAGGAATGGAATGGAAACACCGGGAATGTGTATTCTGGGATACGGATCGAAAACAAACTGCTGCAGGAATTTAGCGAATCGGCCAACATCTGTGGAATTGAACAGGTTGCACAGCGTTCTTCCAGCTGTTGGTGTTCAATAATTTGATGTTCGTGTTTCTGTGCTTTGGTCTTGTAGCAGATGCCCTGTATTTGAAAATACTGGATTTGCACAGCCCGCTGAGACTAAACGAATTGATTGTCTACAGTTGTACTTGTACGGTTGTCTGAGTTACGTGCAACAATAAAACTATCTTTTGGTAGTAACAATTTAGCCAATGTGAGGAATAATTTTCTCAACTTGCTTTTCCCTGTCTCTCATCCAGCGAACTTGTGATCCTGTGCCGGGGAAAGTGCGGTCTCTCCAAATGTGTCACTCGCTACCTGGTGGGAATGGCAGTGGCCGATCTCCTGGTCGTTATCTCGGATCCGCTGCTGGGGTGGACTGCATCGTTTTATTTTCCCCGATCATTCATTTTCATCACTCATGTGTGCAGTCTCGGTGGATGGCTTGTATTTGCGAGCACTGCGACCTCTGCCTGGCTGTCTGTCGCTTTCATTGTCGATCGATTTGTGACTATTTGCTACGAGAAGCTGAAAGCAAAATATTGCACCGAGAGAACGGCGGCTGTGGTTATCGCGACAGTGAGTGTGCTGGCCAGTTTGGGGAGTGTCCCGTGGGGCTTTATATCCGAGTCTATGGTACCAATTGATAGTGTTCCCTGGTATTGTGCTCTTACATCTAGTTTCGAAAAGTATCCCGCATGGGCTGCATTTAAATTGTTTTACAACATTTTAACCCCTTGTGCCCCATTCTTTCTGATTTTGCTGTTCAATATACTGACTGTCAGGCGGATTCTAGCGGCCAGTCGAACACGTAAGGGGCTCCGGGGACAAAAGAGTGGAGAGACTGATACGGACAGGGAGACAGCGAACCGTCGTAAATCTGTCATTTTGCTATTCAGCATATCCGGTAGTTTCACATTGTTGTGGGTAACAGAAGTGGCATTTTATATCTATCAAAGAATTTCAATGAGTTTTGTTTATTCTGTCCCGGACCCCTGTTACATCGCAGAAGATATTTCAGCGATGCTGCAGGTTCTCAGTTCCTGCACCAAAACTTGTATTTACGGACTGACTCAGAGCAAATTCAGAGAGGAACTGAAGAATGTGGTGAAATACCCGTTGAATCGGATTTTTATGAAGAGAGAAGACAAACAATGTGATGAACAGTGATACAAATCAAATATGAGAAAATCTCTTAGATCCTCGAAATCCATAAACAACATGCACAAACTCAGAGTCCTGATGAATGGTGTACGCCTCTGTTTATTCTTTCCCGTAGAATTTTCCTTTGCATAAAATCTCCCTCTCTTATTAAATTGAAAGGTCAGGCGAGCCTGTTACCCCTGCTTCTCGGTTTTGACAACACCGCCTGATCCCCGAGTATAATATCGTCTGCATGAAACCCTCCTGCTCCTGTCGTGACCCGTCTTAACGGACACGCTCTTGTTCTCCTCCTTCCCATTCTTCTCCTTTTCATTCCCTCTGCCACTTTCAACTGTCTTCCAGCTAGTGAACCTTAACTGAGCTTTAGAACACAAAACACCGTACGGTAAGAATACAGATACTACTACAGCCGTTGCTAGAGCGGATGATGCACGGCTTCACAACATCTATCACGATACCGTAAAGGCATTTACCTTTATGACCGCTGTCAGCAATTGAACTGTTATTGAGCGCCGGGAGGGAGCGCAACAGAGAACCGAAGAGAGGGACAGCAGGCGACTAAGAGAGAGACAAATAGAGCGAATTATATCAGCAAGTTGGCATGGCGATATTCTCAGACGTGTGGATAACAAGGAGGAGGAGACATAGATCAAAAAGCAATAAGGTGGTTAAATCCTTCGGGGATTTAGTCAATGAGGCGACCGACACGCATGCAGGCAAACATTCAGTAAAAAAAAATTCTTCATGGTCAGCACACACATAGCGAGCTGGAGGATAGGGCCAATCTCTAAAACAATCTATCACTCTTCCCCTCTTCCCACAGTCAATCTTCCGGGACCACAACCACGGTCTCTCGCTCCCACAGGTCACTCCCCCTAACACCCCCACCCCCCGGATCGCTCTCTGCACAGGCTCTCTTCGCTCCTTCTCTCCCTTTCTCTTAGTTTTACTCCATTTTCTCTCCCCCGGTCTCCCTGTCTGCTCAGCATCTCTCTCCCAGTCTCTCTCCCTCTCCCAAATCGGCTTCGCTCGCACTGGTCTCGCTTGCACTCCCCCGTGTCTTTCGCTGTCCCCAGTGTTTTCCCCCATTCCCACTCACTATAATCTGGTTCTCCCCGTCTCCCTCTGACCCCTGCCTCTTCTCTTCCAGTTTCATTCCCCGTCTTCCTCACGTCTCTCTCCCCGATTCTCATTCTCCCAGCCGCTCTCTCCACCATCGCTCTCTCCCCGTCTCTCTCATCCCGTTATCCCACTCTCTTCCATTCTCTCCGCCTCGATCACTCAATGTCTGCCATTCACACTCCCCTAGTCTCTCTCTCCCTCAGTCTCTCGCCGTCTGTCTTTTATCCTCCCCAAAGTCTTCCCGGGTACTGCTGAGCATTAAAACAATTGCCAGTGATTCTTCATTGTTACCTTTTTATAAACAATCTTGCCGTACCAGAATTTAGAAAAGGTGAGGAAAGGAAATTCATTTCCAGTTGCAGCCACTGACTTTTACTTACAGCCACTAAACAAGATTGACTGCTAACGTCACAGAGGCCTTCCTGGCGGTTATCCTTCTCCGGCGATTTTATTTGTCAGGCAGCCTGGCCAAGACTGTGTCTTCAAATTGTCCCACCCTTCCTAAATGAACTGCATTGAGCTCAGAGCTATTATCACAACGATGTTTCTATGAGGCCTACATGATTCCTGTGGAGTTATATATGTGTGTTTACTTTTCCGATGGCCCAGTCCAATTGGGATCGAGACAGGAGGCAATTCTCAGTCCTGTGAGTGCGATTACGAGTGAGTGAGTTCGAGGGCTTTCTGATTTTGTCCTGCTGCCAGTTGAATTGGGACTCAGAGAGGAGGCTGCTCCCGGGACCTTGAGCGTGATTAAGACTAAAGCTGCTCTCACGTTCTTGCAGAGTTTTCCTGCCGCCAATTAGAAAGGAAAAATAAAAATGAACCAGGGACACGCGGAGAAGCCATTGTGTAATTGGGCCCTTGTTGTCCATTCGTTCCTGCCCACTGATTCCCCCCCCCGGCACATATCATTGTGAACAAAACAAGTGCTACATCTAGCCCCACCAATTAGGGACCCAAACAGTCCTTTCAAATCAGGCGACACTCTGTACGGTGCTCCGGATGTGGCCTCCTGTAAAACGACGAGACCAGTTCGCCGAGCACCTACGCTCTGCCCGCCAGAACCAGCGGCATCACCCAAATGAATTCTACTTCTCATTTTGAATCTGATATGTCTATCCATGGTCTCCTCAACTTCCGGGATCTGGTCACACTTAGGGTGGAGGAACAATACCATATTTTCTGTTTTGGTAGCCACAGAGCTGAGTGTCGATTTTCCAAACTCCCACTTCACCATTTCCCATTTCCTTGCCCCTCTCTGATGTTATGTCCTTGTCCGCCCATCCCCTCCCTCTGGTGCTCCTCGTTCACCCATCTTTTTTTTTCCATTGTCCCTTTCACCAATCAAATCCCAGCTCTTTGCTTCATCCTGGTTTCACCTATCGCCTGGTGTCTCACTCTCCCCTCTCCGCACCTATCAAATCTACTCAACCTTTCTTCTCCAGTCTTGCCGAAGAGTTTTACCCGAAAAGTCGACTAATTTTATCTTCCATAGATTCTGCCTGATCTGCTGAGTTTCTCCAGCATTTTCTCTGTGTGTTGCTCGGATTCCCAGCATCTGTAGATGTTCTTTAGCCAGAATGGAGAGGCTTCATCGAGAACAAGCTTTGTCGAGCAACTATCGGATCAGTTTATTCTTCATTATTCCTCTGTTAGTACGGATGGTCCCGGTGCAGATGTGTTTCCCTTTTATGAGATGTTGATATTCCGTGGTATTCTCCCGGATAATGGCATCTTCAGCAGGTGCACCGAGCGGCATTTCTTCATGGAAATCAATAAGGAACTGGAATTGCAGCTTGAGGATCGTCAGGTCGTAAGGGACACTGAGGAGGTGAAAGATAAGGGCTGCAAGGAGATAGTAACCACAAAGGAGGCATAAACCTGAGTGGGTGTCTGGAGCTGGAAGGAAATGAGCAGCCAGTGTATATTACAACCGTGATCCACCTCAATAATAGTATACCACTTTGGAGACTGTGTGGAGGGACGAGCTAGCAGTGTCGCCACAACGATCGGGTCTCTATGTCTCTGAATCTGACACATTTGCTCAGATGGGAAGGGGATGGTGGTGTGAGAGAAGGGGGTTGCAGTTGGGATCGGGAATTTCATTGTGAGAGATGTAGACATGAGATTCAGTGGATTCATTGGAAACACTGAGATAGTATGCTCGCTCAGAGGTATCAGGGTTACAGGTGAATATGAGAGGGGTACGGGTAACTGACTGATCGGTCGGAGGATAGGACAGTAGGTAAGCAAGCATAGGGAGTGTTTAATGAGACTGTCAGGAAGGACAGACAGGTGACAGGGCAAAACCACAAGAGTGGAACAAGATCGAAAAGGGTGATTAATACAGGAGTGAAGGTGTTTTAATGGAATGCAAGCAATAAACGAAATTCTCTCTCTCTCTCTGTCTGTCGCTCTCCCTCTCTCGCTCTGTTGTGGACTGTCGTTTATCTTTTCCCTTTTTCCCACTTCATGAGCCTTCGTTTTACTAGTTTCCCGGGAGTTATGTATTACCTGATCAGAATCTGTACCATCTTATCTCTTGGAAACGCTGTACTTGATACAACACTTAGAAACAGGACAACATGTCTATATGGAATAAATTATGATTTCCGTATCTAGCGTCGGGAAAGTGCGTCTATGGACATGTACTGTCTATAAACGTACTCACGCTGATTTGTAAAACATCACTGTACAATGGTCTTTGCTGTACTCACGCAAAACATTCCCACTTTATAGACTGAAAAAAAAGTCTAACAAAGAT
Source organism: Hypanus sabinus (assembly GCF_030144855.1). NCBI lineage: Eukaryota > Metazoa > Chordata > Chondrichthyes > Myliobatiformes > Dasyatidae > Hypanus > Hypanus sabinus. Next base: position 1,058,168 of record NW_026779218.1, read on the forward strand.
CGATATTTTTTGTTACATGTCTTGTCATATGGCAAAGAGGAATCAAATTTAACTCTTTCCTCACACCAGTGCAAAATTCATTGTATTAGAACGAAGGGATAGAGCATGCGTTTGCGACGTAGGTAAGGATTCGTTGATTGATTTATTGATGGAGCGGGGCGTAAGTTCATAAGTTCTTCATCTAATAACAGATACAATATTTTACGACCTTTTGCAGTCCCCTTTCCAGCTTTCATGCACACATAACCTATTTCTAGTACACCATCTGTGTTTACTGAACAACCTATTTCACAAGCAGGTATATACTCCCTTACCTACCTTCTCCGTGTTACCTATTTACAAGCAGCCTGTCACATATCCAATCTCAACTCCTCTACTTTACTCACAAATAAACCTTAAAATCCTGCTAGAAGACCTGTCCGGGATCGATCATACAGGTATGGTAGCAAAGGAGATTGGGCATGTCATCAGAAATATTGGCGACCCTACTGAGGGCTCTGGACTGTGCTGATTGACTGCATTACGGTCTGGTCTGGGAACAGCAGAGACTTTGAGCGGAAAATCCAACGCGGGGCGGGATGATTCGGTCGAGTATATCTCGGCTTGATCCCTCTCAGCCTTTGGCTACACCTCCTAAAACATTGCCGTGGGATAGCAGCGTCTATCATTGGGGATTCTCACCACCCAGGCCGCGCTCTTTCCTCGCTGCTGCCATCAGGTAGATGGTACAAGAGCCTCAGGACACGCACTACCAGGCTCAAGAACACCAGATACCGGTTAACCATCAGGTTCTTGAACAAAATGGGATAACGACACACATTTAAATACAGGCTTTTTATTTCATGCTCGGTGCTTATTGAGATATATTTATATCTGCATTTGCACAGATTGTTGTCCATTGATCCTGTTGACTGTTACTGTTCTATAGGTTAGCCAAGTGTGCCCATAGGGAAAAAAAAAATAATATCACTGTTGTATGTGGTGACATGTGTGTACTCTGATTAAAGATTTTTCTATGAATAATTGAACTTTGAAGAATTCATATTCCTCATCTCACAATTGCACCTTATCTCACACACGTACCTTCAATCACATTCCATATCTCTCACGTTTGCACAGTCATCAAATACTGTCACTCTCTGAACGCGCATATATAGAATCGCGCAGAGCCCCTTCTGGGTAAATTCGCACCTTAATTATATACAGATTTGCACTTACATAAACACATAAAAAACTTGAATAATTGTCAACATGACCGACAAAGTGGGAAACGACAAACGGACACAGGCGCACACGTTTATATGTATAGACGGACAGAAATGCACTAATTTTTCTTTGGGCTATCCGCCGTTTAATCAACTGTTTCACTGTTTAAATTCTGATGGCTTCGCGCAACACTCCACACACTGACAGTCAAAATTCTCCACCACTATTCGTGCTACTGACCAACCTCACCCCCTCCCTTGCCCCACTTTTTCCTGTTTCGCTTAACCAGCAACTTGTATTCCACGACCGCAGCGTATTCCAATCGTGATGGGACGCAGCTCACAACGACAGACAGGACAACGGAACGTCTGGAATAACGGGGGAAACTGCAGTGCGGGATCAGTCTGCTAGATTTCAAGGTCCAGGATAATGAGCTGAAATCCGAGGGTGCTTTTGCGTTTCTGAATGCCATTCGATTTTAAAGCTTATAAAGCTGATGCTTTGAATTGCCAGTGCACTACGCATGGACGTCATAAATTTACATCAGATTGACAGAAATTTTCCGAGAAATCAGTGCTTTACGCATCCAAAGCAACACACATAAAATGCTGATGGAACTCAGCAGGCCAATCAGCATCTATGGGAATGAATAAAGTGACGATGTTTCGAGCCGAGAAGCTACTTCATCTATATCGCTGATACATTTCCCATCAGACTGGTGTGAGATCGACGGATTAACACTAGGACAGGATGACGGGTAGTGAACGCAATTTGGCAGTTGGGGGGGTGGGGGTTGAACAAATTATTTGTTACAGCGACAGCTGAGGTTGTTCGACTGCTGAAGATCAGCTCCATAATCAAGGAACATTGATCCGTAAATAAATCCTGAACAAAGATGGCGAACTGCAAATTCCTGCACGGTCAATCACAGGGAGTGTGAAAAGGATTAGAGTTTAGATGAAGGCCAGACAATTTATGCGGAGTAATTTATTAGTTACTGGTGATATACACAAAATGTTGTTGGAAGTCGGCAGGCCAGGCAACAGCTGCGGAAGAAAAGTGAACAGCCGACGTTCTGTGCCAAGACCGTTCATCAGGACTTAGGAGAAAAAAAAGATGAGAAGTTAGAATACGAAGGTGGGTTGAGGAGAGGAAGATGAGCAGGGTAGTAGGTGATCGGTTGATTTTCATTAATCTGCAGATTTATTGGTTGCTGGATTAATAGATTACTTGGGATATTTAACACTCAAGAAAAATGGCTTCAGTGTTACGCCAGACACACATGGACTCAAGATTCATAATAAGCAGAGGATTCTTAGAACAGACATTCCATTTCAGGCTTGTGGGTTCCGGCTCCACTTTTAAACTGTTTCTCTTCCTTAATACCTGATTCCAGGCTACGAATGTTGGAGCACGTGCTGACCAAGATTCCCATATGCTGGTCCCATTTGTCCGTGTATGGACCGTATTCTTCTTAAACATGTCTGTCCATTTACCTGTCCATGGACAGATGGAGAGAGAGGCAGAGATGTGATCTGGGGATGTGGGGATTGAACAGTTGAATAATGAAATCCAAGGAAAGAGCGAATTGTTCCCCCCATAAAAATAAAACAGTCACTTTCCATCTACACTCTCGTATCGGCCGTCATCCAAGCACTCGTTGCACCAATCCCCCCTTCACTTTTTTCACGTCACTCAATGGTCCACCATGTACTCCAATCAGATTACATGTACTTCAGTCCTTTGATATTTCTACCTATCAGGTCAAGGTTCGTCCATCATTCCTACTCACCAGCCCCCTTCTAACTCGCCTAATAACCAATCTTATTGAATCGGCATCTTACTGTGCGATTTTAATGAGGCCAGTTTGAAAACGTCACCTTAAAGTTGTCATCAACAATCACATGTAGTACCAGTGTGAACAACACTCTGAGCCACAGTTATAGTGAGATAAAGAGAGCTTATCGTGCTATTTTACGCCCTCACCAGGAAGGTTTGATCACACAACTGTACCTCTACTTCCTTCGTGTAGGGAGAGACTTAGGACCGCTGCACTAGCAGTGGAAACAGAGAAGATATGGACAAGGAAAGCAGAAAGTCGTTCACAGGACTGGTTTGAATCTATGGACTCGATTGCATTCAGGGATTGATCTTCGAATCTTAATGAGTACTCCGCTGTCATTACCTACTTCATTTAAACATCTGTGGATGAGTGTGTGCCTACGGGAACCTGTTGTATATTTCCAAAACAAAAGACGTGCGTGAACCACGAGATTCGTCGACTGCTGATGGCGATCGGTGGCACCGAAGCCTGGAGTCCCGTTCCTGTACAAGAAAACCAGGCATCACTTGCGAAGAGCTATTTCAAGAGTGAAGAAACAATTCTGCGATGGGGTTTGAGGCGACATCGAATGCACCAGGACTCTGGTAGGGGTTTCAGGAAATTGGTCTTCACGAAGCGAAACCCAATAGCATGAATGACAGCGATGCTTGGTTACCAGACGATCTCAACTCCTCTTATGGAAGCATTGAAAGGGAGAATATAACTACATCTGTGAAAATGTATCTTCAGTCTGGTAACACTCTGATCGTTGTCGGAAGGTTGATATCAAGTTGTCTTTCAACCTTCGCATGGTGACCGTCCAGCTGAAGCGCATGGCACGGCGCTGTAAACCTGTGCCTACCAGCTGTCGGCTGTATTCCGCACTGTCATTGCTACGGTCTAAATTTCCACTTACATCAGAAGGGCAAGAATGACATCACTGCCGAAGAAGAGTAGAGTGAGCTTCCTAACTGATTATCGTCCACAGTACTCACATCTACGGTGATAAAATGCTTTGAGGAGGTGAGATTCGTTATGACCAGAAATAACTCGTGCCTCAGCAAGGAACTGAACTCATTACAATTTGGCTAACGCCACAATAGGTCTACGGCAGACGATTTTCACGCGGGTTTGATCACCTGGACAATGCAATCACGTGTATCTCGATGCCTTCGATGATTAGCTCATCGTTGAGCGGCATCATCATTCCAGTAGTACCGATTGATATATTTCCATCCTGGGCCCTGTACCTTCCTCTGTGACCCGATCTTCGATTTCCTGAAAAGTTATACATATTCTGTGCGGAATGCTAATGATGTCTCCTCTACGGTGAAAATCAACGCTGGCGCACGTCAGAGATGTGTGCTTAGCCTACTGCTCTACTGTCAGTATAGTTATCCAGCGGACCTGACCACATCATATCGATGCAGTTTAAAACAGGCAAGACATCGGCTGTGTTTCATTCGGAGTTTGATTTCTGGATTGTCACCTAAAACACTGGAAAGCTTCAACTGATGTATCATGGTTGGCATCCTGACAGGCTGCTTCATTGTCTGGTACGGGGCTGGGGGGCTATTGTACAGGATCATAAAAATTGCAAAATTTGTCAGCTCCATCTTGCCAACTGGCTTCCGTAGTGCCCCAGATATCTTCGAGGAGGGATGCCTCAGACAGGCGCCGACTGTCATTGAGGATCACCCGCTCCCCATCACTCCATCACACAGAACATGCCCGCTTCGCATTGTTACCGTCAGGAGGGAAGTACAGTGCTTAAAGTACATGAGCGGCTTTCCAGGAGCAGTTTCATTCGCTCCGAAATCCGATTTTTCAATGGACATTTAACCAATTAAATCTAACTCACTTTTATTACTGTTTATGCACTATTTTAATGTTAATGTATCTCTAGCTGTATATCTATAACTATCTGTGTGTGTGTGTGTGTGTGTGTGTGTGTGTGTGTGTGTGTGTGTGTGTGTGTGTATGTGTGTTTATGTCTACAGTGGGACATTTATCTGCAGGCGGTATGGCTCTCTCAGTGGATCTGCATCTTGTTGAGGAGGTTTATTAAACTACGATGCACAATAAACCTGAGTGTCCTTGAACTGCTGTATTTACAGATTTTTAGTCATGATGAAGATTCACCAGCGTATTCTACACTTCGTCCGGCTCCAACGTCTACCCGAATTCATATTTTATTTCTTGAATTCACTCCATCGATTCAGCCGCTTATGGGAAAAAACAAATTGTTTTATTGTACTTGATAATACTGGATTTTTGACTGATTTTGAGTTCCGGACGTGCTTTATCTCTTTATGGCACGTTGACGGAGTTTTTTTTATATATATAGCATGCCATGGAGGAAGTTTCGGACTCCCACAGAGCCAGTCCAGACATTGCCCCCGAATTACACAGTTCTCCACAATGTATTACATGCATCATGTAGCAGGAAATCTTACGATCACAAGGTTAGACAATATTAGAATAACTTCAATCACATGCTATGATATAATTAGTTGTTAATTATAATTATCTTAAGCCAATGCTAGCCCATCAGTTTCTCATGCGGACTCTTTCCCCTTTTCTCCAGAACATTCTAACCACTACACTATTCTTCCCATATTTAGTCACACCTCGAGATGCTTCTGCATGAACAGAAAGTTCCTTATTTGAACCTTTTTCTATCTTTAGAGAACAATGGCTAGTACATTATCTTTGCTGGGTCATATTTCATTCTGACTTGCACCAGTGACACTATTGATTACTAGCTAATCAATGTTCTTAGTTGATATCCCTATTTATCTACCACTCTACTCTATCATGTGAATCCGTAAAGATGTTTTTCGCGGTCTTTTGTTGAGGAGAGTTGAAGAGGGAGGACGCGTGTGGAGAGAGCTGCTAGACCACCGGACGGAGTGGACTGGGCTCTGAGGGACGGAAGGTCGACAACGCCCGGAGGTGATCATTGTGGAAGAATGGCGACTAAGTGAGCTCCAGCATGCACTTGTGACTTTTCCCAGAATTGGGCCTTATTTTTTATTTTCCTCCCTAACCCTATATTTAGATTAAGATTCATAATGATTTAATGGCATATGGTGCACTGTCTGGTATTTCGTGTTGTGAGTTTGTAACTGGGCGGTACATTACACAGCATCCACACAAATGATTTTTCAGTTTGGTGGGGTCAAAGGCTGATTTCCGCAGACGAACACGAGCTGGCCGAGCCTGAAGGTTGCAATTGTGGGGGCTAAGTTCGGGATTGATTCCTTTGGATGCTGTGTGATTGCACCAATCAAATCTGTGCTAGTACGGATGTTGCTGGGGTGGAGCAGTGGTATCCCTCCGTGGGGTTGCCGGTAATTAATGCGTGAATGTTGGTTGGGGTGGATATTCGTACCCGGAAAGAACTGTTAATGCTATATTTGAGCATGGTTAAAGCTGTTGGCAACCTTGAAATCGTACAGTGAAGTTTTAATGAAATGGCGTCTATCAGTGCCCCAGGTGAGGCGGGGACATGGCCTGTCCATATTGTCAGGGAGAAGGACAAGGGAGCCGAGCAGGCTGGGTAACAAGCTGAGTCGCCCGTATTTGGGGGCGGAGATTTCAGAGACAGGGTTCTATCGTTTCTGAGGAGTGAGGGGAAGGAGTGGTCGGATTTGGAAAGTTTAATTAGTCCCCTTCCCACAGTGAAGAGTGAAGGATCTGAGTTGGCACCAGTCCTTACCTCCCAGACGAATAAATGCCCAGTGCACAGGCAGCGGGTCCCCGCCGGAAGCTAAGGATTTGCTCTGGTATGACGCCCAACCCCGAGCGGGAAAAGGATATGAGACTTGGGTGAGGCAGACCTCAGTTGTTAGATGAGTATTAGTGCTCTGATGATGAAAAACGACAAATATTGGTTGAAAGCTTGAAAGGGTTGGCGGCTGATATAGTGATAGTCGTGAAAACTAGCCAAACCTCTGCTAGCCTGACTGAGTATCTACACGCATTAGAAAACGCTTTTGGTACGACAGGGAGCCCACTGCAGCTTTTGGGGGGGTTTCAAAACATAGAGAATGGGGCGAAGCTTTCTGTTTACATATTTCGGCTAGAGAGGCAGTTAAATTTATTTCCGGCGCCATGGTTCATTCAAGTGGTTGAGGTGGATAAGATGAAAGATGGACCAGATAGCCAAGGACGCCCATTCCCAGGACATGATTGCTTGGGGTCTGCGACAATCCCGTAAAACGCGCCC